>NC_083595.1:9321959-9406959 GCF_027579695.1 Neoarius graeffei
CGAAAACGCTTTTAAAGAAGTTACGAGCTCGAACGGCGGCCGAATTTCACGTACAGGATTTCCATTCGGTTCCCGCTCGTACACCACGATGCGACTGACTCCCACATCACACAACTTACAGAAGCACTTGAGTCTTTCAAACACATTTCCTCGTGCTAGTGCACCAAGGATGAATCATAGCGTCGGGAACATTTTGTTAAAAAAAAAAAAAGGCGAGAAAGAAAGAAAGAAAGAAAGAAAGAAAGAAAGAAAGAAAGAAAGAAAGAAAGAAAGAAAGAAAAAAGAAAGAAAGAAAGAAAGAAGAAAGAAGAAAGAAAGAAAGAAAGAAAGAAAGAAAGAAAGAAAGAAAAGAAAGAAAGAAAGAAAGAAAGAAAGAAAGAAAGAAAGAAAGAAGAAGAAAGAAAGAAAGAAAGAAGAAGAAAGAAAAGAAAGAAAGAAAGAAAGAAAGAAAGAAAGAAAGAAAGAAAGAAAGAAAGAAAGAAAGAAAAGAAGAAGAAAGAAAGAAAGAAAGAGAGAAAGAGAGAAAGAGAGAAAGAGAGAAAGAGAGAAAGAGAGAAAGAGAGAAAGAAAAAGAGAAAGAAAAAGAGAAAGAAAGAAAGAGAGAGAGAGAGAGAGAGAGAAAGAGAGAGAGAAAGAGAAAGAAGGAGAGAAAGAAGGAGAGAAGAGAGAAAGAAAGAGAGAAAGAAAGAGAGAAAGAAAGAGAGAAAGAAAGAAAGCCAACACAAAGCCAAAAATGGATAATTCATCCATCCGTCGCCGCTTATCCGGTTCTACAAGGTCGCAGGCAAGCTGAAACCTATCCCGGCTGGCTATGGGCGAGAGGCGGGGTCACCCTGGACAAGTCGCCAGATCATCGCAGGCCTGAGACACCGAGACGAACCACCCTTCACGCTCGCGCTCAATTCAGAGCCGCCAATTAATCTAACCTGCGCGTCTTTGGACTGTCGGGGAAACCCACAGGCACGGGAAGAACGTGCAAACTCCACTGGGCTGGAACCCAGAACCTTCTTGCTGCGAGGCGACAGTGCTAACCACTACACCGCTGTGGAGAATTCCGTTATGAGAAAAGAAACCAAACTGCGGCGTAGAAACGGAGGACGGGCCGGTCTGTTTGCACATCGGCAGCAACTGGCTGAAGATTTAGTGTTCCTTCTCCTCCCCCTCCTTCTCCTCCCCCTCCTTCTCCTTCTTATAATAATGATGAAACTTTTCCTGGCATAGAAGCGAATCACAATAACTTCCTCGTGTGTTTATCAGGCTTTACCCTGATCAATCAGGCGTTTCGTGCTCCCATCTGTCTGTGCGCTCCATCTTTTATGGAGTTTTGTGCGCGCCATCGCACGCGAACGAGTCGCGTCAGGAACGTGCTTCGGACATCATAAACCTGACATCTTTGGCTTTGCAAAAGATCAATAAACGAGGCTCGAGTTTGGCAAAAAACAGGCCGCGTTTCTTCCAGATCACATCACGAAGCAAAGCTGCTCCGAGGACACGTCACGAAAACAAAGCTAAATGCAAATGCTGGAAGCTCCATGAACCCCGACTCGCCACACCAATCACTCCCTCTCTGCGCCTCCTTTTTCCTTCCCATTCAGCTATAAATAAACACAGCGGGCAGCTGCAGCTGTCGGTCGGTCGGTCGGTGGACGAGGTGATGTGATGGTTGGGCGTCTGGGCCGGAACAGGTGCAGCCCACTTGGGGTTTTGCTCGCTAAGAGATGTGTACGCGCACGAACCCAGTGCCGCCATCACATCGCCTTTCCCTCGTCCAGCTCTCTGCCTCTGATCAAAGACCTTTGGAGCAGACTGCTTCCATCACAGGGTCTCAGGAGCCTGGCACGTCTGTGATTGTGAAGGTGTGAGCAGTCCCCCCCCCCCCCGGGAGGAGAGGGGAAGGGATCAGAGAGAAAAAAAAAAAAACGAACACTGGATTTAAAATGCTGTGTCTGATCTAACACGCTCAGAGTTTCACTTCTGCACTGGTGCTATTTTAATTCCGTGATGAGAACCAAACCTCACACTTCAGATTGCTTTTACATGCCGGACATCAGGGCTCGACCGATAAATCGGCGTGCCGAAAATAACCGGTCGATATCATCATCATAACAACAAAAGGGGTGTTCACACGGCACATATTTGCATCGATGCTGCACCGATGTATTTTGCTGCGATATATCTTACACTAGGGCTGTGCGATATATTGAATATACTCGATATATCGTCGAAAATTCTGTGTGCGATATATAAAATTATTATATCGTAACTATCGAGTATTTTGTGGTCGTCTTCCGACTTTCGTGTTTGTTTAAAACATTTCCCGGTGGTTTTCTCCCTGTCCCTCAGGCAGTAACGCGAGAGGCTGCCTAAGGGTAAAGAAAACAATAACGTCACGCACTCGCCAACCAATCCCAGGTGACATCTCGGTGCTGAAAAGAACTTCCGGGAAGATTTTCTAGTTTCGGTTGTGTTGCCAGATTGGGCGGTTTTAAGTGCGTTTTGGCGGGTTTTGAACATATTTTGGGCTGGAAAACGTCAGCAGTATCTGGCAACACTGCCGGCGGGAAGATTTCCTGGTTTCGGTTTACAGCGCTGACTCAGTTCGTGCAATCGCTGGTGTTGCGTAGGCTACCGTGTAAGTACGGCTGGGCGATATGGAGAAAAAAAAAAATCTCGATATACGATATATATCTCGATATCTATGCAGGAAAAACAACCCCCAAAAAACAGACACACCAAATTCAGCAAGGTGTTTTTTTTTTTTTATTGAAGTGCAAACAGGTAGGCAGCCAAGTGCCTCGAGGTAGACAGGTACTAGTAACAAAGTGCTTGTGCACCATTTTTAACATGAATTATCAAACCAAGGAAGTAGCATATTGCCTTATTTTAATTACAAACATAAAACCTGAGGGTAGGCAGTTCTTATAAAGTGCGTCTTAAACATTTAAGATAACAAAAAAAAAAAAAAAAAAAACTCATTTCATAAATAATAATTTGACATAGAAATAATACATTTCTGTGGGTTTCTGTGGGCGCCGCCATGTTGAATGAGTTAACACGCCGCCTACACGCGAGGGGAGGGGGTACAAACACACGAAGGAGGCGGGGCGGGCAGCACCATAGCACAGTGAAGGAAATTAAGCACAGTGGCGAAATCATATTAATTTAGAGCATTATCTCGATATATACGATATGCCAAAATCTTTTTCGTGTTCATAAAACATGACGATATATCGCAAATCTCGATATATCGCCCACCCCTACGTGGAAGCTCTGTCAATTTCGGCGACAAATTAAAAATGGAAGCGGACGAATTGGTTCTGAAAAGAACTAGTAAGGGGTCAGTCATCTTTTTGGCATTTTTTTGGATATCGCGAGGAGGACGTGGAACAGCAAATGCCAGTTTGTAAAGTGTGCAAAAAAAAAAACCTGCCATCACGAAAGGCAGCAGCCGGAATTCTACACATCTGAGAGGCGGAGCCAGAAAACATTCAGTTCAAAAGTGTGCAAAGAGAAAAATGATGTTTTGCAGATCTCTCTCTCTCTCTATTGTGAATGTTCCAGTGATTCTCAGTAGTCAGGTTAATAGCTTGGAGATGTATTTTTTAAATAATTTAATGAATGAGCACTTTTCTTATTGAGGCTAAATGTCTTTCTCAGTGTTGAGCTGCACTTTATTGGTTTGAGCTCTGAGCGGCTCTGTATTGTGTTGCCCCTTTGTTGCAATTTTCAAGATTGTTTTTGCAGTTTGTGCCGCATCTTTGTTGAATAAAAATAGTCTTATTTCAACTCAATTGTGATTAATCACTAACATGAAAATTTAAAATGCGTTGTTGAAAACCACCTGTAAAGTTAACCAAGAATGTTATTTAATCTGCAGGGATTGTAGTGAAAACAGTAAAGAGTAAAAGTTAGATTTCATGGGGTCTTTTAGAGGAGATTTCAATATATCGTATATCGTGAAACGGAGAAAATGTATCGCGATATTAATTTTTTTCCCATATCGCACAGCCCTATCTTACACCGGTGTAAATTTTGTGGCGCGTTCACACGTCACAAACCTGCTTACTAAAGAGAAGCGTGTTAGCACCGGTGCAGCCCCGCTTGCGTTCACACGGCAGTTTTTGCGACCGTGCTATACGATAGTAATAATGCGGAAATGAAATGTGCGCATGCGTGAAAATGTACTTCCTTTTCCCGATTGTCACGGCATCACCAAGCGCCGGGAAAACAACGTGAATGAAGACACCAGTGTTGCCAGATACTGCTGACGTTTTCCAGCCCAAAATGTGTTCAAATCCGCCAAAATGCACTTAAAACCGCCCAATCTGGCAACACTGGAAGACACGCAGTTCTGTTGTTGTTGATATTTGCCATTTTGGAAGCACAAAATACCAGGATGCAAATTATGCAATGCCCGTATGTAATCAAGTCTCGTCACGCGTAGCGAGTCTACCCCTGTAGCGTTCAGACGTCCCGTTTTATATCGGTGCTGCCCCGCAAACTAGCGGAGTAAATTTCTTAAACCACCTCCCGAGCAGGGTTAGATTTGCACCGGTTTAAGCAGCTTTCAGGGGCTACACCGGGATAACTTTGTACCGTGTGAACGCTCTACCGGGGCAGCCCCGGTGCTACACCGGAGTAAAAGTTGCCGTGTGAACACCCCTAAAGAAACGGAGAGGTGCCTTCCTTGAACCGTCCATGTTGTCCACCGTTGTTGTTGGGTAGCGCATGCACCAGAAGGCGCACTGCAACTCCACAGTGGGCAACACGCCTATTCGGAACGCCACAAATCACAACAATCAGCTGACCCAAGCAAATTAAGCAAGGTGTCAAACAGAGGAGTAGTTCAGTTATTTTAAAAAAGCCCGTTTCAGTTGGGTACGAATTAAATGGCGGATACTGTATTAACCCCCCCAAGTTTTAACTGAAAGAGTTTTTCCCATCTGCCTTATTCCTGAGCGACCACAATGCTATGCAATGCCATGACAACCAATCCAGGTTTCCATCTCAGTGTTATCCGTCCAAAACACCGAGCTCAGGATCAGCCTGTGCCAACAATTCACAAAAATTAAGATTTCTTTTTTATTTTAAACAAACTATACACAAAACAATTAAGGCAGAGTGCCCTTGTTCTGCACCGTATCCCTGATCCTATACGCTGTCGAGTGTGAGGATGGCATGGCTCGCTATGGACCCTTCCCACCTGACGTCACGAACAAACGCGGCCGCCATTTTGGACATGAACTACCAGTAGTCTACCACAGCCAACAACGAGGAACGACGGCGAAGCATCGAAAGGAATATAGCCATCAAAGAAAGTTTTTACTTTCAGCAAGACTTCCATCATGCCATTATATTGTTGTGCACCTGGATGTAGTAACCATCAACACACAAGGCAAGATTTATCATTTTATCGGATCCCGACGGAGAAGATGGATGGTCTCGAAAATATTGGCAAAATGATATTTATTGACATAGCAATCGTGTGTAACGGGAAGCATTTGCATATCCGAAGTGTTGTGTTTACATCAAAGATAAAATAAACCGATATGACAACGACTGCTGCTGCCAGGTTGGGGACACAAACTAGTAGAAAGGAAGTGTGCCAACAGTGCCAACACACTTCCTTTGTGGTCGATTCTGCTTTAAGGTGAGATGCATTTAATTATTCGTCTGCTGTGGGTTTGGAATCAGTAGCCTGACCGATTCGTTCATGTTTGTGGTGCCGTTTGTTTGTTGACGCGTGTTGAAATGGAAGATTGGTTGTTGACATGATTTCCAGTGATGCTTTGGTGCTGCTGTGGATCAGATGTGTTGAGTAGCCGGACTGTTTTTTTTTTTCTTGCGTGTGGTATCATTGTTGGCGCGAGGTTGTTTTTTGAACATGCCAATGCGGACACGATTTCCCCTGATGAGTTATGACTTCAGACGCGATGCGTGCGTGGAGTCCGCGTGATATGTGCGTAAGATAGGCTTCTCATGTGTTTGGAGATCCGCAAGCACCCCCCCAAAGGGAAAAAAGGGACCCCCCGAAAATATCGGCATAGTTCGAACACTGGGTTGGAGAAAGTAATGGCAAATAGTGAGTGCACAAACCATAGAAGGTAAACTGTACACAGCGCCAGGGCAGTGTGATGGTATGTCTACTTTTAGATTGTGTTAGCTTATCAATGAACACACTCGTCACTTGACGAGTTTCACGTCTTTACGACGGATACTTAAATGTGTGTTAGGTATTATTGTTGCAGTCTAAGCAGTCATTGTAGCAGCTAGATGAGCGAGAACCGAAAGGGTCTGTGCCATAAACCGTTATTTCTTCATGTCCAAAATGGCGGTCGCGTTTACGAAGGTCACGTGAGTGAAAAGGGTCTATACTGAAACTAAACAAAATCACCCATCCAAGAAGGCGCGCGTTTATTAGTTCGTTAAAAAGCGGCCCACGGATGACCACCCAACCCCCGAACTGTACCTCGGGTATGACCGACCACGACCAAAGAGGAGAAAGATACGAGTGTGTGTGGGAGCTGCAGGTAAGCTAGCGTTAAACCGACAGTTCTGTTCTCAGCTAGCGTGGCTGGCTAACTAGCTAGGACACCGCTTTATTGTACTTCCGCTGCCAAACAACGTACTGCAGATACTCTTGAGAATGATCTTGGGGAGAAACAGCCAACCAAGCGATCACAAGTTTTTCCCTCGGAGCAAGCAGAGAAGCTCCTCGGGAACAATGTCGGATTGAGACAGACAGCGACGCTGAGAAAGAAACGGTCAAATTAAACGTTAGCTTACCGGCAGTTTCCACACGAACGCTCTGACCGCACTCACCTCTAGGCAAGTTTTATTCTTAAAAAAAAAAAACAACAACCCCACTAACTCCGTTACCATGGAAACAAGTCAGCCTATGGGGGTTTCAAAAGCTCCTTGGCCATCCACAACCTCTGGAAAAAACCGAACCGGTTTACGATGCCAGTTTAGACGGCTGAGGCGCGCAGATGAGACGAGGCCTCCTGACGGCGTTTTAAAAACTCATCACCAGCATCGTTGGCTTGCGAGTGACGTCAAAGCAAAATAGAAACCCGGATGTCGACCATGTTGGTGGAGATACAAATGTGGGACCAAGCGACATTCAATACAAATACGAGTAGCACGCTGTGTGAGCACAACCGCTATCAGGCGTGTTAAAATGTAAATAACTTTTCTAGAATTTCACCAAAACTCATTGAATTTTCAGCATTGTAAGAGAACTCCCTAAAGTATTATTCAGCAAAACCCTGGAATGATGGCACAAATCTAGAATTTTTAACAGAATTTTAGTTCTTAAAATTTAACGCAATTATGGACGTCACGCGTAACATTTACACCCATGAGAAATCACTTTGAACGCTGTTTTGAAAGTTTTGATCAAATTTCTTTATAATAAAAAAAAAAAAATCACTTAAATATTATAAACAGTCTTTTAATGTATCAAAAAATAATTTTAATAAAGCAAGGAAATTCGGAAGAAAATGTGTTTTTTTCTTTTGCTTGTTGCGCGCGTCACGCTACCAAAATCTAACTAACCCCTTCACGAACAATTCCAACTTTCATGGACTTGTAGCGCGAATAAACCTTTTAAAAAATGTATCTAATACTTCTCACCCAGTAAATTAGAATCCTGGTGATTTATATCCTCGTAGCTTCAGTAGATCTAGAGATTTAGTCGATTTAGTAAATCCCAAACGCTGTGAAACGCGCCAGCCATCTATGGTGAGAAGTGCTGCTGTAGTTGAGAAACTCATTTCTCCCGCTTCCAACTAACTCCGTGACCCCGACCAAAATAACAAGGTCACGCTCATCACTTAAGGATGACTTATGCCGAGTTTCACGGAAAAATACAGCGAAACAAACTTGCTAGAAGCATTTTTCAAAATCCCAAACATGATGAAACGTTTCTTGTAGGGTTTCAGGTTACAAATTTCGAGAATGGAGAAATTGCGGCGCAAATTTTGCCACTAAACTCACGAAAATACTCCATCCTAGCGAGTTTCACAACCGAACGAGGCTACGTGACAGTCCGCGACCACCCAGGAATGTTCTAGAAGGTACGCTTCGAGGCACGTGCGATCGAGAAAGACGCCACGTGAAGGTAGCAAAGGTAGTATTTCCACTGTCTTATGACGTTTTTGCTTGTTTTAGCGCGATAAACAATGCATTATGGGTAATCATTAAAACGCTGATTTCAAGGTTAAAATGGGTAAAAACAACTAATTTATATAGATATTGTAAAAAATTGTGCCTAATAGTTATTTCAGTACATAAAATCAAAACCTGAATTTTTAATTTTTTTCCCCTCTGTTACATCTATAGCAGGGCTTTTCAAAGTGTGGGGTGCGCCCCCCCTGGGGGGCGCCAGAGTTCTTCGGGGGGGGGGGCGCAACGTGAGAGACAAAATGGATCGGTTTTTAGTACCTAAAGCTACAGTGAGTGAGGACACAAAGTCTGGGCCAAGCAAAAAAACAGAGCCTCCAGGCTGTTGCGATTTGCAACTTCAGCGCAAATTCAACCAATCCCCGCGAATTCAGGGCGGTGTTGCAATTATATCCAATCACCGCAACTTTCCCGCAAATTTGACCAATCATTGGCGTCGTCTTGAGGTGACGTAGACAAACTACCCTCCGCCTTACTTCCGTGTGTTCAAGAGAAGCAGCATGCGCGTCGTGTTGCCAGATTGGACGATTTCAAGTGCATTTTGGCGGGTTTTGAACATATTTTGGACTGGAAAACGTCAGCAGTATCTGGCAACACTGAAAGTGTGTCATGTTTACAGTGAAGGACTGTGTGCACTTTATTTTTTTTTTACTTAATACAAGAAGTTAATGGATGCCAACATTTTTGCCAAAATGGTATTTTATTTTCCATTGTTTAGGCAGCTTCAGCATCATACTGTGAGATTCTGTTCAAATTGTTTTTTTCTTCTATGAAGCCTGAGCCATTTATTTTATTAGTTTATAATTATTGTTTAATTTAGTCTTCAGGAGAGACTGCCTGCACACAGTACTAGTATTAATAGTTTTTTTTCTTACATGAAAGCTGAGGCATTTATATTATATTTTAAGGTAACTTCATGTTGTGCTGTGAGGTTCTCTGCACTTTAACTTTAGAACCAACAGGTGCATTTGGATAAGTAAAGCCCATTTTTCTGCTTTTTGTAGTTCTGGTAATCTTTTATATTGGTAAAGTTGTTTATAGGACCATTTCTCTGTTTTTTTTAATCAATAGTTTTTCAGTAATAACTTAATATTTAACATATCACTCAGTTTTAATCACAAAAAGAGAAAATTGCAACAATTTCTCTCAACTTTCACTTCCTCCCGCAATGGAATCGCAACAAAAACCTAAAAAACACCGCAACTTTCATCGCAATTTTTTTGGAAAACCCCCCGCAACATCAGACATTTTAGCCCGCAACAATCACAAAAAAGGCCCGCGAAATCCTGGGGGACTGGAAAAAGAAGGAAGTATGACCACGATTATTTAAAGTTTGGATTTTCATGGACTGGATCTGAAGATGCTCCACTGCCACAGTGTGTTGTCTGCCAAGAGATGCTAGCTAACAATGCTATGGGATGTTTAAAATGTGTAAAACAAGATGTTTTAAAAAGCACAGATGTTTAAAATGTGAAAAAGAAAAAAATAATGTGTACAACAACCATTTTTTTAAAAATACGAATGGAACATTAAGTATAGCAACAACAAAAATTGTAAAGGGGGGGGGCGCTGTTGTTTATTTGCTCTTCGAGGGGGGGATGACTCTCCCACACTTTGAAAACCCCTGATCTATAGCATGCTACTCATCAAAACAAACAGTCACGCGTGCGCAACTGTTAGTTTTGTCCACTGCTTTACGCGTTCTTTTAGCGGCTCTATATCTTTGTGCTGGACGTGGTTGTGATCACAACAGTACTCGTGACTGGCACGTTCTGATTTTTTTTCGAATTCCGTCTGCGATTTGGAAAGAGGGCGAGGAAACTGAGGCTTAGTACGGAGCGGAGACGAGCACGGCTGAACAACATCGCCAGGGCGGATCTAACAGAGGCAAAAACCAAAGTCATCATTTTATCTCCGGCGAGATTCAAAAGCCCTCAATAATATAACAGAAGAATTTTATTTCGTGTTGCTGCTAGAATTTTGCTATAAAACGAGCGCTCTCTTGTCGTGGTTATAATTTGAGCCATTTCGCTTCTAGGAGCGCCAGCAAAATTATACGATAGAAGCGATCCAGACTCGACCACTGAGCCGCGGCCAACAAATTTTTTTTACTCGTAGTAGGGTTGCATCCGACGTCACATCCAGCTCATTAAGCTACGGTCACACTCCAGCTCGCGATGCTTAGCGACGGGTTCTCATTCCGCTTTATCCTGTTCTACAGGGTCGCAGGCAAGCTGGAGCCTATCCCAGCTGACTACGGGCGAAAGGCGGGGTACACCCTGGACAAGTCGCCAGGTCATCACAGGGCTGACACATAGACACACAACCATTCACACTCACATTCACACCTACGGTCAATTTAGAGTCACCAGTTAACCTAACCTGCATGTCTTTGGACTGTGGGGGAAACCGGAGCACCCGGAGGAAACCCACGCGGACAACATGCAAACTCCACACAGAAAGGCCCTCGCCGGCCACGGGGCTCGAACCCGGACCTTCTTGCTGTGAGGTGACAGCGCTAACCACTACACCACCGTGCCACCCCGCTTTGCGACGGGTTATCGATGAAAACGAGGCATTTTGGTGGCGATATCAGGGATCGAAACGGGCATTCGCCCACTCGCCAATGCGAGTTGGAAAGGGTACGGGCGACTAGTGACAACATGTACTCGACCGAGTGGGCGACTGGCTCGCCACGCTATATCTATCAAACTACTCACTGCCTCGATGGTTTCTATCAACGATTCTCGCCCATTTTAAGCAGAACTTGGTCCATTTTACTGTTTTTTACTAGCCTAGTAAACTAGACCCACCCACCTAGCAACCAAAAATATTTTTTGCCTAGCGAATGGGTCTAGCCTCGCACCATATAAACAAAAACACCCCGGGCATCAAATCGTGCCCGCCAATCACAACGCAAGGTTTTTGTTTGGATTCTTTGGGCGGGCTTTTGCAGGAGTGACGACAAAGCTGCGCGACACTGGAGAAAGCACAGCAGGAAAGATGGCTACGGCTAGCGAACAGCGCGCGTTTGACTCCGCTTTGGAATCAGTTTTAGAAGAATTAGACTTGGAGTTTCCGTTGAAACATGAGCAGGAAGAGGCTCTCCGCTCATTCCTTTTCAAGAAGGACGTTTTCGCTGTTTTGCCGACCGGCTATGGCAAAAGTCTGATCTACCAGCTGGCTCCGCTCGTAGCCAAAAGGATGGGGCTAGTTTGTGCAGTACGAAGAATTAATAAACAGCTTTGAAACATTACTTTTTGATTGTTTCTTATTTTCCCGTTATTTTAAATTTAAGGGAAATTATTTCACCAAACACCACTAAATAAAAACTCTCAAAAACAGTTTAAGCAAACCCTTGAAAAACACTTGGGAAAAAAAAAACGAGTGTATGTGGTACAGACTCCAAACTTGTGGTCATTATCTCCAAACTTCTTAATATCTAGAACCTGTTTATTAATTAATACGCATTTTGAAAAATTTTTTATTTCAAGGCCTCCCCCGCTGCTTTCTGTCGCTCTGACTACGTCACAGTCACTGTTGCGCTGATTGGTCAGAGCGTTGGCCTATACGCACAGAGACCGTTTGAAAGACAGCGGGTTGTTCCTCCTACCCCCCTTCGGAAATGTCTACGGATCGAGGCCAGACTAAATATTCACATTTAGTCTGGCTTGCCAGGCTAGTTTTTTACGATAATTTCAATAGATTTTGTGAGACATTTGTCAAGTTGGCATAGACGCGGGCGCCGCCATATTGTTTACGTGCGCAGTATACACCGCTACATGCAGCATGGCTGCGCGAAGTTTCGTTTCTTCCCGTTCATTTTCGTTGCTGCCCGCGAACACAAATGTAACTTGAGCCGCTATTGGTCAGACAGATTAGACCCCCGCGAAGTTTAAAAGTCCTTGGCTTGACGTTTCTGACAGCTATCTAAACAAACGGATATCGCTCAACAAGTATGTGGCCCTTATTCAAGTGCCTGCAGGTGATGAGAGGGAGTATGTGGCAGGAGATGTCGAGCCCCAGGAGAGACAGAATGAGGAGGTGGAAGATGAAGATGACGAGGAGGCTCAGCATGATGTGGTGTATGACCCGATAGATGATGATAACGATGATCTGGATGAGGGTTTTGAAGATTGTGATGATAATGAGATGACTGAGGAAGAAGTTTATAGACAGTTGAAATTGATCACTCGTGTATAATACGGTTGTATTATATGAATAAATATATAAAATAGGCTTGAAATTTGTAATTATAAATACGGACCAGTGCTCCCAAATTCCCGTTTCGATCCCTGGATATACACCCGAGCTAAAACTTATAAGGCCATTATTAAAAAATGTTCTGTTTCCGGTCCACCGGCCGGGTGAGTGCCGTTTGTGCGGTTGAATTTTTTTTTTAACGCCGGTTTTTCGACATTTTTTTTCAAGTTCGTAAATCTAAACTCGAACTTGACATTTCCGCATTCCCAGGGCTTTCCACTAAGGCTCATACTAGCCAGCCATGACAAATAAGTAGCCAGCCGGGGGGGAGTAAACACAAAATAAACTCCTGTGCACGCAGTTCCCAGGGTTAAATGCATTTTCCACAGACCATTTATTTATTCACTTTACTCAAATACAAAGTAAAATGGCAGTAAATCTTCTTTCTTTTCTTGCGTATTGCACCATGAGGCGTTCCTGGCTTGTAAATCTCTTATTTTCGGTGCATGACACATTCACGCAGCTGAGCATGCTATGAATTAACAACGACAACGGTCTGCAGTGGGGCTTAGCCCACTACTGCCTCCGCATGTCGGGGCGCGGATGAGTTACTCTCCCTTGATCAAAGGTTCAGTTTGACATTATTGTCAGTCCGTTAGATAAACATTTAATTTTATTAAAATCGAAAATTAATATTTAGAGCCTGTGGGCTACAAAAATAGTCATTAAAGTAGCCGACTGGACTTAATTGTATGGCCGGCAGCGCATGCGCCGTGCGGCACAAAAAAATGTCAGCCACCATGAAGGAAGGAGATCCGGAGTTTTCAAACGTTTGCTTAAGTGTGAAATCGCAAAATGGTATTCTAGCGAACAACAAAATAGTAAAGATTCAGAAAAACAAATCATTCAGTGATCATTTTAATAGTGTAATTTCATCTGAACTCGGCCTAACGCTCGATTCAGAACTACAAAAAGTCCGTGTGTCGGACATTTTAAGTACCTTTGTACAAGTTTTACAAATGTTTAAGTTAGCATTTTAAATGCTGACTGCAAGTTTTTGTACAAGTTTCAGTTGATTAAACTTTCATATTTTATTAAACGTGTTTGCTTTTGTAATAAAAAAGTACTGAAAGAAAAAGCGCAAAACAGCATTGCGATTTCTTATCCATCCATATATTAAAAAAAAAAAAAAAAAATCCCTCCCTCCCGACTGAAAATTTTTTTGCCCACCCGGTGGACAGGAAACGGATTTTTTTTTTTTTTAAGGATGGCCTAGTCACACGGCAGGTGAACGCTTAACTGTCACGCCTTTGCGCGCTTGGGACCCAGCTGTTATGGGAAACGCCTGATCCTGATTTGAGCGCGGTCAGCAGATACGGAAGCGGTTTTCACAGAGGCTTTGCGAAGCATGATCATTATAATGGTCACGTTTCTTTCTCGCCATGTTTATAACTGTTTAAATATTTGGCTTTTGTAAAGATCACGATATCACGCCCGCTAATAAACACACTTCCTGCACTTAGAGCCATCTACCGCTGTCTATCTTGGAGTGTCCTGATCCCCAGACCTTTAACCCCGCCACATATAAAAAGTCGCTCTCCTCCGTGCTCGTCCAGGTTTTTTTTTTTATCTGTCCGTCCATGTAGAACGATGTCTGCAGCACCAAGGAGTTTGAGATGTCGGGGAACTCAACAGATGGATCATTTTCCAACTCGTAGGAAACAAATCCTTGTGTTAGCGTGTAAGGATCTAATCCCACTGAGTGATTTCTATATCCACGTCTTGGTTTTAATAACTTGCTTGGTTGCTGAACACAAAACATGGCAGTAGGTTCTTGTGTTAATGGACCGGACTCCACTTTTGGATCATTAATCCCTTTTGACTGAGAATGACCTGCATGCACGATTTGGCTTCTGGCACAGCCGTACGGTTTTAAGTACACCTATAATTAAAAAAAAAAACCAACGTGTTTGTTTTTACTAGGCCCGTCATGATAAATTTTGTTGGACGATAAGGGCTGGGTATCACAGTCAATTTCCTAGATCGATTCGATTTCTATTCTTAGGGTTTTAAATTGATTAAAGGGGAACAGAGGGCAATATATAGAGTAAATATAACAATAAAACACACATTAACGAACCTTATTGAAGACTTACAGAAGTTTTTTGTTCTAAGGTTGGAAAGTTATAGTGTTTTGAAAGTAGCTCGAGCAAACTATTTCCGCAGTTTGAACAGCCCGCCATGATATTAATTTTATCCAATCAGAATGCACGTTCATTTTCTCTGCGTAACTCTCATGACGTATGTATGTGCCCAGTTGTGTTGGCTCATTGAGGTTGGGAATAGCACGTGTGAATCGGAAAGTAGGATGAATTGTAAGTACAATGAATGAATTGTACAATGCCACAGTGTGTTGCTTTCGGGTGTAATAACAGGACGGATGGAAAGCATAACGATCCTCCAGACGTGTCTTTTGCGGGATCTCTTCGTATGATTCGACAGAGCTGTCGCTTTCACTTGATGCGCCCGACGCCATGATTACACGCTTCTCTCCTAGTGCAGTGGGTAGCGCTGACGTCACGGTCTTTTAAAAATGGCGACTCTTGTGCCGTTTAGCGTACCGACTATTATATTTACAATTACCAAGATATTTCGTTGTTTTCTAGTATATAAATTTGATAGAATACTTAAGAATACGTTACTTTGTCACATCAGCAACTGTATATATTATATTTGGTACCCCTTTAATCACGATTCGATTCAATCTGAATCAATTCAATCTGCTCTTAAATAATGAAAATATCTCCTTACAATACGTTGCAAAATACACATCTATTTTGTAAATTTGACAGTTCACACGTAACTGTAAACAAAACTGTCTTATCTTCCTGGAATTAAAAAAAAAAGTGCAAATGAACGTTGCAGCAAATTGCATTGTTTAAGGGCCCGTTTACACGAGGACGCTGTCGGGTAAAAACGACTAAATATTTTATCGGAAGTGCCTTTCGTCTACACGGGGACGGCGTTTCCGAGGCTGAAAAACGGAAAAAATTGAAACCGCCTTCCAGAGTGGATAAGTTAAAAACAGCCCCCGTTGCATATCCGTCTAAACTACCCAATACGCCAAACTCTGCTCGGATCTGCTCACGTCGGGTACGCGTTTACGTCATACATATGTCATATACTGTACATGCCAGCCCGGGAAGCAAGAAAGTAAGTAAAAAAGTAAGAGCATGTCTGATTACATCGATCCAACGGACCTTCAAGCTGCTCTGGCAGCTTTAATAAACGTCCAGGAGTCCTTCGAACATCTATACCGAATCTGCACATATACCGTTAATGAACAGAGGCGGGTATAGCATGCTCTTACTTTTTTACTGTACCATAGCCAGAGTAGTCAAAGTTTTCGCGGCGCAGATGTGCAGATCAGACAAGACGGAAGACGCTGCGCATGCGTGCAGACATAGTGGAGGTCTTTCACAGCACCACCTAGCCGCCTGGCATGCACATCCAACTGAATTCCACACATTTATGCGTCACCGTATAGACGCAGATTTCCTCCTTGAAAACGGTCGTGTAGACGCGGAAAAAAGCGAGAACGAAAACGGACTTTTTCGTTTTTGTTTCAGACCGTCCCCGTGTAAAGTGGGCCTAAGTGAAAAAATATTAACAAAAGTATTAATATTAACAAAACGAAGACACCATAACGTAGTGTGGTTCGAGTACCTGAATCCTTCATTTTCCACTACCGAGTATGGGCGTAAATCTCTGCAAACAAAAGTTGCGATGGCCTCCGTTATCTTTATGGCCCGCGGAGACTCTGATGGTAATGCTAGCAGGTCCTTCGGTTTCTTTTGTTTTGCTCCTGGCGGCTTGTTGCCGGAAGCTAAGGTTAGCGTCGTGTGGTACCTTGTCAGGTGGTTTCTGAGGTTTGTAGAATTCCTACAATAACTGAGCTCTGCTTGGCATATCTTGCAAACTACCTTGGTTTTATCAAGCTCTTCGTCCTTTGTCGTTTTAAATTTGAAAATGATTCCACACGTCAGATTTCATTTGAGTCGGCTTGCCGTGCCGTGTTTTCCCTGCCTCAGCCATGGCTCTGGCCTCAGCCATTTTGTGCGCGTGCTTGAACGTCACGACGTACGACTGCGCAGCTGCGTCATCACGCACGAGACGGCTGAAGGGGGGGGGGGGGGGACACCACACAACACACGAGATTGTGTTGTGTGTGTGTGTGTGTGTGTGTGTGTGTGTGGACCCTCGATCTCATGCCCTGTGAATCGATAGTGCGAAATTTAAATGAAATCGATCCAAAAATCGATTAAATCGATTTTTTTAAACCCAGCCCTATTGGACGATATATCGTCTCAGAAATTATTGCGATAAACGATATTGTTGTTGACCGGGGCGCAGATACGTTTTTTGAACTCGGGGGGACAAAGCTGCCAGCAAACCAACCCCACCCCCAACATGTGTTGAAATTATGGCAGGGAACGCCAGATTAAACATTAAAACTGCCTTCTGAGCACTGTATCTACAGGCTACCACCGAAAGGAGGAGGCTACCAGAAAGGCTTCTCTACTCCGTACGATTTTACTTTCACTACGACATTACTTTGAACAGACTATCAAAAAATTGCAAGGTGATATGATAAAGTAAGGCACAGTTTACTTACAGTCGTCGTTTTTTGAAAAAACGATGCAATCGTTTTCTGCCTTTTCGGTTTGGCACCCTTCATCATGCCGTATTGGGGTCCTGAACTAGGAGGCGCTGTCCCCGATATGCCTGTCAAACTTGTTGTGGGTAACCATAGCAACCAAGCTCGAGCTCGCAACCTGTGCAGTCTGCGCAGTTGCAACTATGTATGTACAGCTGTGCACCTCAATAAACCGAATGGTAATTAGTCTTTTGATTTTTCCGTGAGGTTTGCCTTATGCAAAGAAAGACAGCACAGACGTTTTTTCCTCCCTATAAGTGGGGGGGACCGAACGAGGTGAATTTAAATCTGGGTGGGACGAATCCCCCCCCGTCCCCCCCTCTATCTGCGCCCGTGTTGTTGACGTCTTTTCAAGACAATTTTATGCCACTAGTAAAATAATGACCATGCAAATACACCCTTTCAAAGAACAGTAAACTTTTTAATAAAGGTCAACTTACTCAATTCAACAGCGGAATGTAAAAAATATAAATAAATAGCCTAAAGAAATAAAACAAAACCACTCAACAAAAACAATAATATAAAATACAATCTATGGCTCTTAAAAAATGCACTTAAGTACATATTAACTTGGCACAGGGTAATAAAGACATTCTTTTCTTCACAGGCAACATTCTGCCAATCCGGTTTCTCAAAGATTAGGAGCCAGATAAACGAAAAGTGCAAAGTAACAACGGATTGCCGGCTGTCATTTGGATAAAAGGGACAACAATTAGAACGAGATAACATGTAGGCGAGGGCGTAGGTTTGGTATTAACACTGGTGGGGACAAAAACCCGATGCCAACCCACAGTGGCGCCAACTTCAGGTCAACATCAGAGGGTCACAATATTTTGCTCCGTTGCGTTCCACCAAAAGAGTCTCCGTCATCTCTCCAAAGGCCAGACTTTTAAAACTTGAAGTTCAGAACTGTAGTAATTCATGAATAATAATAATAATAATAATAATAATAATAAGCAATTCATTTAATTAATTGCAAATCTTGCACGTGATGATTAACTCATTCTACCAATTTTCAAATCCGTTTTACAAGCGAATAACGCACTGATTGTCAGGAGGGTGCATGTTCCTTTCCCTCATAAATGAGAGTAAAACCCATCCGGAGTCTTATGGCGTATTCACACCTACGTTGTTTGGTCCGGACCAAACGACCAAAATTTCCCTTGGTCCGGACCTTTTGGGCTGGTCTGAATACAAACCACCGAACTCTGGTCCGGACCAAACAAGCGGACCGAGACCGAGCTGCAAGGTCGGACTCGGTCCGGACCAAAGGAACCCTGGTGCGGATCTTTTGGAGGTGTGAAAGCAGACCGGACCTAATCCGACAGTTTTGCTTTTTTGTACCTTGGGAGCTTCCGTCGTTTGTCGAGCATTATGGGAAACAGAGTCTTGACACTCCACCGCAAAGTGCAAACACTGTTTCGGTTGTCAAGGGAACCTTACAACAGTCGTTCAGTCATTCAGACCAGTGGTAGGCTAGACTACAGAGTACAAAAAATGAGTAGGGGGCAAACGTGGGCCGAGGAAGAAACGCGTACCCTTGTGGATATATGGGCAGATGTCCACATATCTGAGCTTTTGGAGAGAACACACAAAAATGCCGACGTGTTTGCTGTATTCAGTGAGAAAATGAAGGAGAAAGGGGTTCATGCGCTCCCCAGAACAATGTCGGCTAAAAGTGAAGAAACTCCGTCAGACCTCCATTAAAATCAGGGGCATTCTTTCAAAAAGTGGTGGTACTAGCGACGCAAAAAAGAAATTCATCTATTGCGTGAAGAGCCAGAACTGTCACAACATGATGTGCGCTCATCAGCGCTATCCTCCGTAGCCGCCTTGCCCTTTGTCGCCGTCGTTGATAAATTACTTGTACAACAGCATAGTAATCGCACAATTGTGAAAACAGTAAAAACTGGAAAAAACATATTGCTTTGATGACATTAAAAAGAATAAGAGCACGGAAAGCCTCCATGACTACTTTTGAACTTAACGCTTTGTGCGCGTGTCGTCTCTGACCAATAGCTGAACGGCCTCAGGGCGCGTGGCTTTGTTGACAGATTTTGGTCCGCTTACTAAAATGTACAGTGTGAAAGCGAACCGCACCAAAATGAAAAAAAAAAAAAAAAAAAAAATTGGTTCGGACCAAAGCAAGTGAACTATCGAACTATCCTGGTCTGAATACACCCTGAAACACTGCGTTCCATGAGGCTGGCGGGGGAGTCGGCTCTCTTCTGTGGGATCTTTAACTGGTTTTAGAATGCTAGTTTAAGCGGATACGTGATTGATCTAACGGTAAAACAGCACGAGGGCTCGAGAACTTTGACACGCTGGAAGGTTGCAGTTTTACTTGGCAACAGAATGGATCTGAATTCTGATTGGTTGTTATATTATTGCCGTTTTGTTGTCTTCTTGAGCCTAGAGGGAGAGGAGGGAGTGACAGGGTTCTACAGAGGAAAGTTTTTAGCCTGCCGCTTTCAAATGAACCGCCTCAAAAACCAATCAGTTCAGCGGATGTGCAGACTTGCCATTTTTCTAGAAAAATTTAGTATGAGGGCGCTCAGCATGGCGAGGGAGGATGGTGCCAGTTGTCCGTCCCCCCCTCCGCCGTGCGAAGCCTTTGAAAAATTGAGGCTCCAATGGGACATTCTGAGGCTATCTGAGAGGGAAATTGTAACAAATTGTCTGTCAACATTGAAAAAGAAAGAAGTAATCTTCTTCTGCCCCGGACAGTCTTTGGCTTTCTTCCGTTTCATGCCACGGGATGACATCTTTAAATGCCCAAGTGTCAACAAAAACAACTCGCGAACCACTTCTGTCAAAAGCTCCCGCGCCGGTGGGTGAAAGGTCATTCAGTCTCGAGAAATCTCGCTCTACAAGTCAGCTGACCTTGTATGTAACCCATGTCAAATCTCGCGAGAGCAGCCGCGACAAGTAAACAACATGGCGCCTCGGTCTGGAAAACGCCAATTCGGACTGTTTTTGCACCGTCTGGCGGTGTATCTACTATGACTGGAATATTTTTGGAGTAATTATAACGTATTTGATGATCAGACACATTGTCACGTGGTGTTGCTGAGATGTTTTCATGGAGAAAAGATCGTTTTGAGAAAGATTGCATGTTGTGCAGTAGCATACAAGTGCATGGCCTAAAGGCCAATTTATGCTGACAACCCAGTCCTCGCAGACGGCGCTGCAGATGGCATCTGCATAGCCCCCCCCACACACACCTTCGCAGACGCTCTGCGCGCACCTCCCAAAAATTGTGACCACCACAGAAGCGTCGCAGACAAGAGGGCTCTGATTGGTCCACTCTACATCCACTGTACACGCACTTCCGCTTCCCTACTTTCCCGGTTTGGTTTGTTTTCACAACCGCCATTTTTAAAAACACGAGCGAAGATGGAGCAGCACGAAGAGCGGTTGATCGAGGAAGTGAGGAAGTACGGACATCTATACGACTCCAGTTCTAGTCATTATAAGTAACCGGAGGATAAAACACTCCACTAACCACACCCACCAACTACTCCAAGCGACTTCGCGCCCCCTTGCATTGTGGCGGTGAATAACATCGCGCACGCCTATTACTCCCCGCTCAACGATAAATTACAACTGTCTGCGAAAAGCTATCTGCGAAAGCCTTGTCGCAAGAGCATGCAGAGGCCTTAAGAGTGACTTGGGGTTCAATCGGCATTTCGGTAAGAGGGCGCAGTGCCCCGTTTAGACGAAAGCCTGATTTACATGCCACACAAACTCAGAAAACAGTCATATTCGCATGTTGTCGTTGTTACACACGGAATACGAACTGTTAACGGATTAATTTTACAAGCTAATCTAACGTTACATTCCTCAAGGACCGTTTGCTAGCTTACTAGCTAGCAGCTGGTCGGTCACTGCACTGCAACCGCACATGCTAATTGACATGGTAGCCAAACTTGCTTGACGTTTTTGCGACCAGAGCGAATATTCATGAGCGAATTTTGTGTGGTTTCGCCCAGTGGAAACCTACTGTAACCATTTGTGTACCGTGCACGGAGCGCGATTTTTTTTTTCCTTCAATCAGAAATATTGGTCGGGACGTATCCATACCGTCCATACCCAATTGTATGCCTACGTTCTGTTTAACGGAGCAACGTGCTGTTGCCTTTCCCCCATTCAGTGGATCCCCTGGCTGGATAACTGTTGCATGCTGGGAGGCCCCGCCTCTGACAGAGAGCCGCGTGAGATGACAGAAAACAGTGCGGTGTTTTATTCAGTCAGTGGGTCAAGCTAATACTCTGGCGACTTCCCTATATACGGTAGATGTACAGCACGTAAATGCCAAAATCGTGGTAAAAAAAAAAAGTGAACAAGTTAATTTACCGTACGATAAATCGGTATATCGAATATCGCGACAGGCCTAGTTTTTACTGCACTTATTTAATTCCTGGGCTCCCGTCTGTAACGGAGTGATATCGCATCCCATTAATACACTTTACAATAGGTTATTGGATTCTAATAGAACAGAGGAGCCAAAATAATTGGGGATCTTTTTTTAATGGGCCTCAACTCGTTACAAGTATGAATAGGTGGGCCTCGAAGCAGAAAGGGTTGAGAACCCCCGTCTACAGCCCTCGGCAACTCGCCTATTCCATAGCTATGGTTATGGTGGTGGGGGTTTGGTCCTCTGGTAACCGCAAGAGTTTGACTCCCGACTCGCGTCTGTATTGCGGCGCCTCGCCAGATGGCAGCAGGTCTTTGGTACGACCCGACCACGAGAAAATCTCGCCTTCTCCCAGTCGAGAGGCGGACACGCTAAACCCTAGGCCAACTCGCAGTTGCGATCCACTTATAAGGAACGCAACCCATGGCCTAATGGTTAGAGAAGCAGCTTTGGGACCCAAAGGTCACCGGTTCGATTCCCTGGACCAGCAGGAATGGCTGAAGTGCCCTGGGATAAGTGCTTTGGATAAGAGCGTCTGCTGAATGCCTGAAACGTAAAGTCACGTATTTTGACGTCCTCAGCCCAAACGAAGGAGAAAAAACAGGAGGAGGAGTGTGTGACCCCGCCCCCTCCCAACTGTACACTTGGTTGCATCCTGCTGGACACGTCACAAACGGCTGACCGTCTCCAAACTTGATTTTCTGTTAAAGGGACGATCGGCTGCACCAAATTTAACAAACTAGCCTTTATTTTAAAAGGGCAATTACCCACAGCTTTAGAATACCCAATTAAACTTTTCGGTTTTGAGACACTGGACCGATTTTGTGTGTTGTACTTCATTTATTCGCTAAGAATGGAGTGCACGGTCTGTTTCAAATGATGTTCCGATGACGCACACAGTCCAGAACTCTGCGTGTGTGTGTGTGAGAGTGAGTGTGTGAGAGAGAGTGCAAGAGAGAGAAGAAGGAGGAGGGAAGCCATTATGGCAATATGAATTCACATGGTCAGTGGAGCCCTGAAAACGGTTTTAAAACGTGCGGATATTTACGACAGAACTGTGGGAAACGCAGTTAAATCCTGGAGACCGCTCTCATTTGGCCCACTCTCGATTTGCGTCACATGACAATTCGCGAATACGTTTTTACACAATTTATTGCTGTCTGGGGGGAGCACAGAGATGCCGTGTAAGACGTAGCCAACAATGGATTCCTCTTTAAAAAATAATAATTGATGTCTAAAATAACCGTCTCTGCGATCTCACACAAAAATTGCCTGTTAAACTTTGTTACAGACACCAGAACGTCCATAGACTTATTATTTTAATAATCAAGGAATAGACTTTAAAAAAAAAAAAAAAGGTGCAGTGCTATTAAAAACCTGAACGCACCAACCGGACTCAAGCGCTCCATGTTCTCACAGTAACGCATGTCTACAGCATGGAAGCTCTCTGCTCATGCGCGACATGGTTACATCATGTTCTTTATTATTTATCCATTGCTCACAGGACGTTCTTGTTCTTCGTACTTATTTGCTAAAACGGGACAACAAACACTCTCGGGCAGCTGCTCTTGGGAAACCGTGCACACTGTGAGAAAAGTCTGGCGCTTAAAATAAAGTGCTGAAATTCAACCTTTTTTTTTCTCCTCCTGGCAATTCATCGATTGAGAAGATTAAAAATGATCAATATAGACTGAAACGAAAATTTTATCATCGTGATCCATTTTTTCAGGAAAATCGCCCAGCCGCATTCCATAAAAACATCTCGAACTAAGGCCAAAAAAAAAAAAAAAAAAGTGTTTCCGGTAACCCGACCGATCGAGAATTTCCGCGTCGAAATTGCCGACCGTAAAGTTATTACAAATTTCCCTCGATATTTTAGTGTAAGCGGCGTTAGTTTGTCATAATTTTTTGTTTCAACGCATATTCAAGTTGTGAAAGAAACGATAAAAAGTAAAATGTTTCGCCACTTCTATCAGCCCTCCTGCATAAGAGCAATTCCAGCGTTATGGACGTGACACTTGAACTCAAAATGGCAACAAATGACCCAGTGCATGTTTTATTGTCCCCCAGTATTTAAACAGGTGTTGCATATTTTAAGGCTGTACCATACTGGAGAAGTGATAGAACAAGAACAATTCCCATAGTACATCTAGGGCATGCCAGAAAATGCCAATAAAAGATGCGTTATGGATGTGACAGAAAAAGTATCACTTTTCTTGGGTGACTGTACGTTTTTATCAAACTCTGTGAAATTGTAAACCTAATGTCGAAATGGAGATATCCGTTTGATAGAGGGGTCCAAGGTGAATATTAAAAAATCTTTGTTTAAAATATTTTGCATTTCATGCAGAGTTTCGGAAGGAAAAGTCAGCGTTATGGATGTGACGAAATTCCGTTATGGATGTGACGCGTCTGAAATAGACATGGCATACGTTTAGAAAATCAGCAATTTAACCACCATAACCCTTTGAAAAACTCTCTAAATATCAGCTAAAACTATCAAAGTTCTTAAATAATATTTAGGATGGCTATTGTTTTGCTGTTTTGTGGATTTTAGCATACATTTCTGTGGCTTGTGGCAATAATATAGAATTGTACATGATCAAAGTTGATTTTAGCTTGGGGTTTACATTATAAGAAAGAAAGATTGACAGTGACATATTAGGTTGGTTACAAATTGGTTCAACTTATTCACATCTGTAAAATACAGGCCTAGGTGAGATCTCCCGGAGTGGTTTTGATGTATTACGTTGCTTTATTTTTGCATGGTGAGGTTGACATTTACATGGAATTGCCCATAAACATGGAAGCGCACTTGTATACTGAAGGAGGAAGGGAAAACTGAGCCGAGCCGCCATTTTGAATCCTCATTCAAGGCTGTAATGCAAATTGCTTCCTCTTCAGTATACAAGTGCACTTCCATGGCAGGGAAAAACACTACGTTTTGCCGCCTATGTAGTCCCCTATTTATACAAATAGGAGTCATTCAGGATTCAGCCGTGTTTTTGCTCGACCCAAGTTCTACAGTAGGCTAGGCTAGGCCGTCTGCTTTTAATGGAAGTAGTCTAGCCTAGGACGTTATTTTCACGTTATTTCTTGATAAGGTGTTTTCACGTTATTACATGAAAATATCATGAAATATCGTGATAATTTCGTATCATGAAATTGTTATTACATGATAAATATATTGTAAAAACGTGATAACTTTGTTAACAATATCTTTTCACGCAATTACTTGATTCTAAGCCAATCTTTGAGTGTGGCAGCAATACGCTTCCGTAGATCATAACTCGAACTCTCGCGATATTTTTTTTTTTTATTTGTTTAAAGATTTAAAACACTTATTTTATGATGATGTGTGGTATAAAGGATTCTGTGCCAAATACTATTTTGTAAGATGTTTGTGTTAATTTTTTCGAAAAAAATAAAAAATTAAGAAAAAAAAAAACTTTTTCCTACCTACCGACCTTATTTTAGTATTTCATGTTACCGGAAACACACTTTTTTTTTTTTTTTGGCCTAATGAGTGCAAAATGAATGTTGAATCCGAGCTCCATGAAATCGATCATTTCGCCACAATCACGGACCTGTGGTCGAGCCGGACAACCGAACCTTACATCGGTTTAACGGTCCATTTTATTACAACAAACTTCGAACTCAAGACCCGCTGTCTGCAGACGTCCTTCTTCCCCGGGGAGCATACGATAAATAAAATACGGATGCATTTGTTATTTACTGTTAAAGCAGAGCTGCAGTAAAAGGTTTGATTTGTAATTTATTTATTCATTCATTCGTACAACCCCGATTCCAAGAAAGTTGGGACAAAGTACAAATTGTAAATAAAAACGGAATGCAATGATGTGGAAGTTTCAAAATTCCATATTTTATTCAGAATAGAACATAGATGACATATCAAATGTTTAAACTGAGAAAATGTATCATTTAAAGAGAAAAATTAGGTGATTTTAAATTTCATGACAACACATCTCAAAAAAGCTGGGACAAGGCCATGTTTCCCACTGTGAGACATCCCCTTTTCTCTTTACAACAGTCTGTAAACGTCTGGGGACTGAGGAGACAAGTTGCTCAAGTTTAGGGATAGGAATGTTAACCCATTCTTGTCTAATGTAGGATTCTAGTTGCTCAACTGTCTTAGGTCTTTTTTGTCGGATCTTCCGTTTTATGATGCGCCAAATGTTTTCTATGGGTGAAAGATCTGGACTGCAGGCTGGCCAGTTCAGTACCCGGACCCTTCTTCTACGCAGCCATGATGCTGTAATTGATGCAGTATGTGGTTTGGCATTGTCATGTTGGAAAATGCAAGGTCTTCCCTGAAAGAGACGTCGTCTGGATGGGAGCATATGTTGCTCTAGGACCTGGATATACCTTTCAGCATTGATGGTGTCTTTCCAGATGTGTAAGCTGCCCATGCCACATGCACTAATGCAACCCCATACCAGAGATGCAGGCTTCTGAACTGAGCGCCGATAACAACTTGGGTCGTCCTTCTCCTCTTTAGTCCGAATGACACGGCATCCCTGATTTCCATAAAGAACTTCACATTTTGATTCGTCTGACCACAGAACAGTTTTCCACTTTGCCACAGTCCATTTTAAATGAGCCTTGGCCCAGAGAAGACGTCTGCGCTTCTGGATCGTGTTTAGATACGGCTTCTTCTTTGAACTATAGAGTTTTAGCTGGCGACGGCGGATGGCACAGTGAATTGTGTTCACAGATAATGTTCTCTGGAAATATTCCTGAGCCCATTTTGTGATTTCCAATACAGAAGCATGCCTGTATGTGATGCAGTGCCGTCTAAGGGCCCGAAGATCACGGGCACCCAGTATGGTTTTCCGGCCTTGACCCTTACGCACAGAGATTCTTCCAGATTCTCTGAATCTTTTGATGATATTATGCACTGTAGATGATGATATGTTCAAACTCTTTGCAATTTTACACTGTCGAACTCCTTTCTGATATTGCTCCACTATTTGTCGGTGCAGAATTAGGGGGATTGGTGATCCTCTTCCCATCTTTACTTCTGAGAGCCGCTGCCACTCCAAGATGCTCTTTTTATACCCAGTCATGTTAATGACCTATTGCCAATTGACCTAATGAGTTGCAGTTTGGTCCTCCAGCTGTTCCTTTTTTGTACCTTTAACTTTTCCAGCCTCTTATTGCCCCTGTCCCAACTTTTTTGAGATGTGTTGCTGTCATGAAATTTCAAATGAGCCAATATTTGGCATGAAATTTCAAAATGTCTCACTTTCGACATTTGATATGTTGTCTGTGTTCTGTTGTGAATACAATATCACTTTTTGAGATTTGTAAATTATTGCATTCCGTTTTTATTTACAACTTGTACTTTTTCCCAACTTTTTTGGAATCAGGGTTGTAATTTATGTTAATGTTGATGACTGGAAGTGAGTTCTTAAAAATAAAACTGCACTTTCCACATTTTTTTGTATTATGATGGTTTTTATTTTTCTGAAAAATGCTCGGTTTTCACCGAACCCGTAGTCATATCGTATCAATATCGAGATATCTGGCTAAACGAACAGCAGATCACGCTGAGGTGCTCGCTGAGCGCCCATGTTTATTACTTTGGTTCTGCGTTTCCTTTCCTTCGTATACAACAACGTCTTTTCTTCTCGCTTTCCGTTACTTTAGTCGATGGTTCACGTTTCATTCGCGTCCTCCGTTTTTCTCTCCAGTTTCAAATTTGCATCCCACAATACCTTGCGCAAACGGGGAAAGCCCGCCACGTCATGCATGATGTAGTATCTTGAATCGGGTCATGGTGAAGCAGGAAAAAACAGCGGAGAATTTAGGGCCACATGGAGATAAATTCATTAACGGTTCTAGTTTAAAAAACCCACCACTTAATAAAATCGCAAGTCTGTGATTTGGAGTCGGTAGCTTTTGGTCCACGAAACAAAAATAATTCTTATGGCCTAAACTTGAAAAATCTGAAAGGCGGTCTACCTTTAAAGTAACTCTCATGGACATGAAGACCTGCTCGACTATTTTTTTTTTCTCCCCCCAAAGTCAGAATTACAGTGGCATGCAAAAGTTTGGGCACCCTTGCTGAAAACGTCTGTTACTGTGAATAGTTAAGTGAGCAGAAGATGAACTGATCACCAAAAGGCATAGGGGTAAAGACGACACATTGGAGAGTAAAAAAAAGAAAAGGAACACCATGCGAAAGTTTGGGCACCCCAATACATTTGAGTTCTCAGGTAACTTTTACCAAGGTTCCAGACCTTAATTAGCTTATTGAGCTGTGGCTTGTTCAAATTCTTCGTTAGGAAAGGTCAGATGATGCAGATTTCAAAGCTGTATAAATTCTCTGACTCCTCAAACTTGTCCCTAAAATCAACAGCCATGGGCTCCTCTAAGCAACTCCCTCGCATTCTGAATAATAAAATAATTGATGCTCACAAAGCAGGAGAAGGCTACAAGAACGTAGCAAAGTGTTTTCAGGTAGCCGTTTCCTCAGATTGTAATGTTAAGAAATGGCAGTTAACAGAAACAGTGGAGATCAAGGCGAGGTCTGGAAGATGAAGAAAACTTTCTGAAAGAACTGCTCGTTGGATTGCTAGAAAGGCAAATAAAAACCCCTGTTTGACTGCAAAAGACCTTCAGAAAGATTTAGCAGACCCTGGAGTGGTGGTGCACTGTTCTACTATGCAGCGACACCTGAACAAATATGACCTTCATGGGAGAGTCATCAGAAGAAAACCTTTCCTGCGTCCGAGCCACAAAATTCAGCGTCTGAAGTTTGCAAATGAACATCTAAACAAGCCTGATGCATTTTGGAAACAAGTCCTGTGGACTGATGAAATCAAAATAGAACTTTTTGGCCACAATGTGCAAAGGTATGTTTGGAGAAAAAAGGGGGCCAAATTCCAGGAAAAGAACACCTCTCCAACTCTGAAGCATGGGTGTGGATCGATCATGCTTTGGGGTTGTGTTGCAGCCAGTGGCACAGGGCACATTTCACTGGTCGAGGGAAGCATGGATTCGAATAAATACCAGCAAATTCTGGAAGCAAACATTACACCATCTGTAAAAAAGTTGAAGTTAAAAAGAGGATGCGTCCTACAATAAGACGATGATCCAAAACACACCTCAAAATCTACAATGGAATACCTCAAGAGGCCCAAGCTGAAGGTTTTGCCCGGGCCCTCACAGTCCCCTGACCTAAACATCATTGAAAATCTGTGGATAGACCTCAAAAGAGCAGCGCATGCAAGACAGCCCAGGAAACTTGTAGAACTGGAAGCCTTTTGCAAGGACGAATGCGCGAAAATCCACCAGGTAAGAACTGAAAGATTATTAGCTGGCTACAAAGAGTGTTTACAAGCTGTGATACTTGCCAAAGGGGGTGTTACTAGGTACTAACCATGCCAGGTGGCCAAACTTTTGCTTCAGTTCCTTTTCATTTTCTGGTATTTTACGCCTGTCAATGATGGAAATAAAAATGTAATCTTGCAGAAAATATTAAAGAAGTGTCTCGTCTTTACCTTTATGCCTTTTGGTGATCAGGTCATCTTCTGCTCACTTAACTATTCACAGTATAACAGATATTTGCAGCAAGGGTGTCCAAACTTTTGCATGCCACTGTAAAAGAGCCTAAAAGATGATCGTTTTAAAAGTTCTGCTCTCTGGTCACAAGTTTAAGGTTAATAAATGCTTCTGTTCAGGTGTAGAAAGTGAAAACGTTGTCTGATGAGAACAGACGGTAAGCTCTCGCGTCCCCGTGATGTTACTGTAACTCCACGACGACATCGCTTCTGTTGATGACTGCACTGATCCAGCTGCAGGTCAAACGACTATAGTGGAGCTCCGGACCCTGAACTCCAGGCTGTTTGGAGGGATGTTGATGTCTCGGAGTGTTTGGAGAAGAGAACGTGTGCTGCGAGAGCTGAGAGCCAACACGACCTCCGCCTTCGTCGCATTTAACGCAAGCATCGAGCTGCGGTGGTGTTGGAGGTTTTGCTCCGTTCCTGCTCCGTTCTCGCTCTCAAGCCATGATTAAAAAATGTTCTGTTTCCGGTCCACCGGCCGGGTGAGTGCCGTTTGTGCGGTTGAAATTTTTTTTTTTTTTAAACGCCGGTTAAACACAAAATAAATTCCTGTGCACGCAGTTCCCAGGATTAAATGCATTTTCCACAGACCATTTATTTATTCACTTTACTCAAATACAAAGTAAAATGGCAGTAAATCTTCTTTCTTTTCTTGCGTATTGCATCATGAGGCATTCCTGGCTTGTAAATCTCTTATTTTCGGTGCATGACACATTCACGCATGCTATGAATTAACAACGACAACGGTCTGCAGTGGCGGCTACACAATTACACACTCAGCCAACATTTCTCCATTTGTGTATGAAAATACACTCCAACCACTCAGTTTGGGTTCATTTACAACCAACGGTGTCTTTTGATGCCAGCACGTAATTGAACGAGAGAAGACTGGTTTACAGGGCTTTCCACAAGCGCCGGCTGCCGGCCATACAGCCGACTACACAATTAAGTCCAGCCGGCTACTTTAATGACTTATTTTTGTAGCCCACAGGCTCTAAATATTAATTTTCTATTTTAATCAAATTAAATGTTTATCTAACGGACTGACAATAATGTCAAACTGAACCGCACTCATTTAAGTTGTGATTCGCGCTGTTTATACCGATAATAACCAAAAATTCCCCGCCGACTTCGTTGATCAAGGGAGAGTAACTCATCCGCGGCCCCGACACGCGGTGTACGCGCGCGCACTCGGCGGAGGCAGTAGTGTGTCGGGGCCGTCAGAGGGAACAGAAGCAGAGATGACGCTTATTTTGTCTCCGGTAAACCCAGGGCTTTCCACTAAGGCTCATACTAGCCAGCCATGACAAATAAGTAGCCAGCCGGGGGCGGAGTAAACACAAAAACTCCTGTGCACGCAGTTCCCAGGATTAAATGTATTTTCCACAGACCATTTATTTATTCACTTTACTCAAATACAAAGTAAAATGGCAGTAAATCTTCTTTCTTTTCTTGCGTATTGCATCATGAGGCGGTTCCTGGCTTGTAAATCTCTTATTTTCGGTGCATGACACATTCACGCAGCTGAGCATGCTATGAATTAACAACGACAACGGTCTGCAGTGGGGCTGCACAATTAAACACTCAGCGAGCATTTCTCCATTTGTGTATGAAAATACACTCCAACCACTCAGTTTGGCTTCATTTACAACCAACGGTGTCTTTTGATGGCAGCACGTAATTGAACGAGAGAAGACTGGTTTACCGGAGACAAAATAAGCGTTATCTCTGCTTCTGTCCCCTCCGACGGCCCCGACACACTACTGCCTCCGCCGAGTGCGCGCGCACACCGCATGTCGGGGCCGCGGATGAGTTACTCTCCCTTGATCAACGAAGTCGGCGGGGAGTTTGTGGTTATTATTGGTACAAACAGCGCAAATCACAACTTAAATGAGTGCGGTTCAGTTTGACATTATTGGCAGTCCGTTAGATAAACATTTAATTTTATTAAAATCGAAAATTAATATTTAGAGCCTGTGGGCTACAAAAATAAGTCATTAAAGTAGCCGGCTGGACTTAATTGTGTAGCCGGCAGCCGGCGCTTGTGGAAAGCCCTGTCGCATCAGCTCTGCGCATGCGCCGTGCGGCACAAAAAAATATCAGCCACCATGAAGGAAGGAGATCCGGAGTTTTCAAACATTTGCTTAAGTGTGAAATCGCAAAACGGTATACTAGCGAACAACAAAATAGTAAAGATTCAGAAAAACAAATCATTCAGTGATCATTTTAATAGTGTAATTTCATCCGAACTCGGCCTAACGCTCGATTCAGAACTACAAAAAGTCCGTGTGTCGGACATTTTAAGTACCTTTTGTAAAAAAGTTTTGCAAATGTTGCAGTCAGCATTTAAAATGCTAACTTAAAGTTTTTGTACAAGTTTCAGTTGATTAAACCGTCATATTTTATTAAAAGTGTCTGCTTTTGTAATAAAAAAAGTACTGAAAGAAAAAAAAAAACACAGCATTGCGATTTCTTATCCATCCATATATTAAAAAATAAATAAATAAACCCCTCCCTCCCGACTGAAAATTTTTTTGCTCACCCGGTGGACAGGAAACGGATTTTTTTTTTCAAGGATGGCCTCATGTAATAACATTTTTCAAATAAACAGTGAACGCACCTGGGTGCAGCACATAATTTCCTCTGTTCACATGACAGTTTAAAACCCCCGATGGTCATGTGACCCCCACCCCCCTTACGTGAACGCTTCAGATAAACATGAACATTTCCACGTGTTGAGGTCGTCTGACTGTCCTGCATCGTTTTAAGGCATTGGCACGAACGCAGGACTTCGATTCGACGCTACGTCGTGTTGCACTGCATACTTGAGCGGCCATTTTATCAGCTCGGGCATCTTGTTCACGTTATAGAGACGCAAAAGTGCGACGGTCAGTTACTACGGAGTGGTTTAAAAAGACACAAACACGATTACACCATTACTCGGTTCACGACCGAGGTCATATCAAGGAGAAACGGTTCGGAAAAGCCGTCCGTTTAAAGCGGTAACGCAGTCCACGCGTGTAATCAAGTGGCCTCGCTTTCAAACTCGGGCACTGTGTCGGGACACTTCAGAGTGCACGCAGATGTCATCATCCTGCTTTTAACCAACGTTCAATTTCAGGGTCAGACTTCACCCCATCTAGAGACGGCGAGTTCGAATCCCAGTGATGCCACAGGAATCCGTGACCAAGATTCCAACGCTACGTTCACACTGCGAGGCTTAATGCTCAATTCCGATTTTTTTGTGAAATCCGATTTTTTTGTGAGGTCGTTCACATTAACGAATATATGCGACTTGTATGTGATCCTCAGTATGAACGAAAAGCGACCTAAAAAGTGTTCCGCATGCGCGTTACAGGATACAACGACGTCACACGCAGTGAGCATGGCCAGTGTTTACGGAAGTAACCTAAAGTTTCCTGTGTATGACAGTAGCCAGCATGGAGTACCTGGCGATGATGCAGTCGTTGTTGCGACGGAGCCAGAACATGCACAATAGCCTGATGTTAAGGAGGAGGTTGACAAGGAAGAGAGCAAGGGTTTTGGCTCCGGCGTTCTCCGGGGTAGTGACTGCAACCTCCGTTCAAAGGAACATCAAAGCCATGTTGTTGTAACTTTTTTTTGAGAGACCCGCCGCCTACTTCAGCGCAGAATAGTGACGTTTGTGGCTTGTTGATGACGTGTAAGTCGGATGAATGCGACCTGGCGGTTCAGACTGAAGTCGCATATGAAAAGATCGGATAGGAATCGGAATTAGGACCACATATCCAAACGGCCTGGGTCGGATTTGAAAAAAATCGGATCGGTGTCATTTAGGGCTGTAACGATATGTGTATCGAAATGCACAGAGCCACGATCCGTATCGCGATACAAGAAGGCAGAATCGCGGTACACCCTTTCAAACTTCTCCTCAGCCCAAAAACAGAGGTGCTTCCAAACTTCAATTTATGAATACTTTACTTTTTATTTAAATTGCATTTTAAACTTACTTAAATTACTTTTATATCTATTAGTAAGTCGTTTTTTCGCCGACCTGCGACAATCTTCTGCGAGTCACGCAACGTCCACACTCGCCACTGGCAGAGCATTCGTTTCTTTTAAGCGGTCGCCATTCTGGTTGCGACGCGGGGAGCGAATCTGTAAACAAGCAGCTCATTGGCTGGCTAGGTGTGCCACAAGCCAATCACAATCACTTGACCGGAAAGGCATGCAGTGTTGCCAGATTGGGCAGGTTTAGGTGCTTTTTGGTTGGTTTTGAACATATTTTGGGGTGGAAAACGTTAGCAATATCTGGCAACACTGAAGGCATGTCTGCTTGGGCGGAAGCCTTCTGCGGCAGTTACATTTTGACACGCGAGCAATGTTTCACCATAAAAATTCCGTAATTTCCATCTGTTTTCCGCGATCACAGAAAATCATTGGCCCTATGAGAGTGAGACAGTGAGAGAGCCCCCCCCCCAAAAAAATCTTAATGGATTTACACGATTTGGAAAAATGACTTTTTCAGAACCGAAAAAAAACAGAGCTTCCGGCTCAACGGTATTATTTTGAGAAATAAAACAGTCTTTGGATATACATTTGTTCATTTTTGCATACATATTACTCATTCTCTGCAGTGGTCTGAATTATTTGTTATTAAATAGTTAATGTAAGTAAATAAGTAAATGTTAAGTCAAATTTACTACTTTAAAAAAACATTTAAAAAAAAAAATCGTGGGCGTATCGAATCGTGGGTCAAAAATCGCGATACGAATCGAATCGCGAGTTGGGTGTATCGTTACAGCCCTAGTGTCATTCATATTGTCAATAAAAGATCGGATACAGGTCACATATGGGCGAAAAAAAAATCGGATTTGAGTCACTTCAGCCTGCAGTGTGAACGTAGTGCAAGAAAGCAAACCGGTCTGCGCAGGCAGGGATGGCATACTCTCTCAATCCCGCCAATCGCAGGGGTCCGCGAGCTCATGGACGCGCAAAGGGGCGGATAGCGATCTCCGTCGGAGTGAGCTGAGCTCTGAAAGGAAAGACGATCGCCTTCATTCTCATGGACGACGGGGAGATCTGACCGGTGGGCGGGAACTGGGCAAGTACGGATAGATCGCATATTTGAAGCAAGTTACATTTTTGTGACATCACAGCGACGCGCCAGTATTAAAACCACCCCCTGAAGGCAATTTAGAGGCAAAGACCCCGAGGCCTTTTCCACACCAACGGGTTCGTTTCAAAACGCTGTTTGCGTTTCATTCCTTTTTTCCCCTCAAAAGGGACAACGTGGGTACGAACCCTTGGTCTCTGATCCATGACCTTCACGTAATTTCAGTTGTCTCCGTTTATGATATAAAAATCAGTCAAACGTGGAGGTCTAGATCCAGAAAACAGCATTACGAATACAGTCTGCTACCTTATACTCGTCAAATGGACAATTACAGAATGCTTTTATTTCGTCGTCGTGTTGTGAAAACAACAGATTTAAAAAAAAAACAAAAAAAAAAACAGGTGAGACCTGATGTGTTTTTAAGTTCCGTATAAACTCCACCCATTAGCCACAGCTATTCTGGCAAAGCCGAAGGACTTGAGCGCTCAAGGCGAGCCAGTGCATGGAGCGAGGTTCCGTGCCAACATCTTCATACCCACAAGACACTCGCGAGTCCAGTCAGGAGGCTCAACTTTTCACCAAAATGGACGCTTTTAACGGTGTGTTTAGTCTCTAGCTTAATGACGTGGAGAGGAATCTGACTTGAACGAGTCGTGTTCTTCACATCCCGTCAAAACACGAGCAGAACGAACGCGCAGATTCCAATCGCCAAAAGTCTTCGGACGCTAATCAGATTATTCATTCGTTGACTGAACAGATTATTCAAAAGCAAACAAACTTGATAGAAATCTCGTTTAGTCTGACCTTAAGCCTTTCAATTCTGATTAAGGTGTATAGGGAGCTTGTGTGTTCTCCGTGTCTGCGCGGGTTTCCCCCGCAGTTCAAAGACATGCGGATTAGGTAAAAACACCCAGCTGGTGCGTACTTTGTGCCAGTCCCAAGCCTGGACAGATTGGGGAAGGTTGCGTCAGGAAGGGCAGCCAGTGTAAAAACCTACGCCAAAGAGGTTTTGTCCTGTTTTCTTCCCCTGCCACTGGGCCGTGGAAGCACCCTCTAATGGGCCGCGATTCCCAACAAGTTGAAGCTACTTTTTACTCATAGTAGGGTACAATGCTGGGTTGCATCTGACGTCACATCCGCCTCGTTCGCCTACAGCTCGCGATGGCTTATTGATGAAAACGAGGTGTTTTGGTGCACGCTTGAGTCTGCCGCAGCTCGAGCAGCCGCGCGCACTCACGATGCGTGTTGTGCATGCTCTTGGTACCCAGTCATTATGGGAAACACCTGATACTGATTTGAGTGCAAATCAGCACACGCAGCTACGGACACCGTTTTCACAGAGGCTTTGCAAAGTATCATCCTCATGTTTGTTTCCAGCCATGTTTAAACACTCTGCTTCGGTTCGCTTTTAGTAAATATCACGCCCGCTAATAAACGAACACTCTTCCTGCACTTAGAGCCGTCTAACTTGGAGTGTCCTGATCCCCAGATCTTTAACCCAGCCACGTGTAAAAAGTTGTTCTCCTTCATGCTCGTCCAGGTTTTCATCTGTGTGCCCGCGTAGAACGATGTCTGCAGCAGCAGGGAGTTTGAGATGTCGGGGAACTCAACGGATGGGTCATTTTCCAACTCGTCGGAAAAACCCTTCTTTGTCAGCGTGTAAGGATCTAATCCCATTGAGCGGGTTCTATAGTCACTCCTCGGTTTTAATAACTTGCTTGGTTGCTGATAGGGCTGCACGATTATGGAAAAAATGATAAGGCCAAAAAAAAAAAAAAAAAAAGTGTGTTTCCGGTAACCCGACCGATTGAGAATTTCCGCGACGAAATTGCCGACCGTAAAGTTTATTACAAATTTCCCTCGATATTTTAGTGTAAGCGGCGTTAGTTTGTCATAATTTTTTGTTTCAACGAATTCAAGTTGTGAAAGAAACGATAAAAAGTAAAATGTTTCGCCACTTCTATCAGCCCTCCTGCATAAACATGGAAGCGCACTTGTATACTGAAGGAGGAAGGCAAAACTGAGCCGAGCCGCCATTTTGAATCCTCATTCAAGGCTGTAATGCAAATTGCTTCCTCTTCAGTATACAAGTGCACTTCCATGGCAGGGAAAAACACTACGTTTTGCCGCCTATGTAGTCCCCTATTTATACAAATAGGAGTCATTCAGGATTCAGCCATGTTTTTGCTCGACCCAAGTTCCACAGTAGGCTAGGCTAGGCCGTCTGCTTTTAATGGAAGTAGCCTAGGACGTTATTTTCACGTTATTTCTTGATAAGGTGTTTTCACGTTATTACATGAAAATATCGTGATAATTTCGTATCATGAAATTGTTATTACATGATAAATATACTGTAAAAACGTGATAACTTTGTTAACAATATCTTTTCACGTAATTACTTGATTCTAAGTCAATTTTTTTGAGTGTGGCAGCAATACGCTTCCGTAGATCATAACTCGAACTCTCGCGATATTTTTTTTTTATTCGTTTAAAGATTTAAAACACTTATTTTATTATGATGTGTGGTATAAAGGATTCTGTGCCAAAATACTATTTTGTAAGATGTTCACTTGTGTTAATTTTTTCGGACAAAATTAAAAAAAAAAATTAAGGGGGGAAAAAAAAAAAAAAACTTTTTCCTACCTACCGACCTTATTTTAGTATTTCATGTTACCGGAAACACTTTTTTTTTTGGCCTAATCATGATTATCTTGATCAAAATTGTAATCACGATTATTCTTGATGTTAGGGAAATCACTTAAATTTTATTTCACTATATTCAAACAAACAATATGAACAGCTTTCAGTGCAGAATGAAATTTCAAAGAGAAATTCTGATTTCCAAATGACAAATAAATGAAATTTATCCAAGAAATTACCAAAGGATGAAGGAACTGAAAACTCAATTGCAACAATTCCATAGCGTTATACTGAGGCTGAATGCAAAATACGTCCAAATAACAGAACTTGAGCCCTTTCGAGGGACGAACTCCTCCTCACCTCCGCCTGCTTCTTCAGACACAGATTGACTCTGTTGTTCCGACATAGTTAGCTTTTCCCTCTCGCCTCAATCTGTTACCTCCTCTCACGCTATCACCCCTTGAAGAAGATACCGCTGCACTGAAGCTCTGCGCACTTGGCTTGCTTGCTTATTTAGGCGGAGTAATGAAACCTTACATGCGTCGGTTCGCCCCCTAATGGTTTGGCGGAGTACTGGTCAAAAAGTGCTTGATCAGATATGCAGCAGAGCTCGCATTTTAAATGGAAATAAATCGCAATTTTCATTTAACTTAATCGTGGCAGCCAAAATCGCGATTTTCGATTAAATTCCAGTGTTTCCGCTATGTACAACTGGCTGCGGCGGGCCGCCGCACCTTGATTTTTGCCGCTGCACCTTCAGGAATTCCTGAAGGAGGGCCGTGGCCCGGGTAACTTTTTGAAAATTATTTTTGAAAATTATTTTAAAAATAGGCTAAACCAATATTTTTTGACGTTGAGCGGACTCGAGCCTGGCATGAACCACTCCGACGCGCTATAATGACACCAATCTATCACCAGCCAATCAGGAGACTTAATCAAACGCATCTCCTGCCCACTTGTGTCCGCGTCTGAGACGTTGAATTTTCACAGAAGGAGGGAAGTTGTTGACTGAGGTAAGACTGTGTGATAAATTAACGAACGAATAAGGGAGGAATTTCAACATATAGGGCTTAAGTTTGTTACCGTTAAATAAGCATTGCTTGTACAGTAGCGTTATGTCGTTACAACGTTGACCCACTTTTAACGTGCCGAGTACCGACTGTAGCCGCTAACATGCTAATTAGCTTGTGTCAAAAGTGCAAAGACCTTAAGGCCAAGTTTACATTAGACCGTATCTGTCTCGTTTTCTTCGTGGATGCACTGTCCGTTTACATTAAAACGCCTGGAAACGCCGGGAAACGGGAATCCGCCAGGGTCCACGTATTCAATCCAGATCGTGTCAGCTCCGGTGCTGTGTAAACATTGAGAATACGTGGATACGCTGTGCTGAGCTCTAGCTGGCGTCGTCATTGGACAACGTCACTGTGACATCCACCTTCCTGATTCGCTGGCGTTGGGATCACACACACAGCGGCTCAGTCCCGAATCACTGCTCGTGCGCTTCACTCGCGCGCTCTGTGAGCTGCGCAGGGCCGGAGTGCGCACCCTCCAGAGGGCACTCGCTGTTCAGGGCGGAGTGATTTGGAGCGCAGGAGGAAGCGCTGAGCCGCACTGAGGTTTATTTACACATTTCAACCTCCTTCAGGCGCTTAAACTCAGTGAGAACATGAACATCACAGCCAGGTGTGTTTATTTGCTGGAGGTGGTGTTCGCTTGCCATCCTTCCACTTGCAAGTGGTGAGTGACTTGCGCATGCCCGATATGCACGCGAATCGTGTACTGGCGTCGCTGTGCGCACGCGAATCGTGTACTGGCGTCGCTGTGCGCACGCGAATCGTGTACTGGCGTCGCTGTGCGCACGCGAATCGTGTACTGGCGTCGCTGTGCGCACGCGAATCGTGTACTGGCGTCGCTGTGCGCACGCGAATCGTGTACTGGCGTCGCTGTGCGCACGCGAATCGTGTACTGGCGTCGCTGTGCGCACGCGAATCGTGTACTGGCGTCGCTGTGCGCACGCGAATCGTGTACTGGCGTCGCTGTGCGCACGCGAATCGTGTACTGGCGTCGCTGTGCGCACGCGAATCGTGTACTGGTGTCGCTGTGCGCACGCGAATCGTTTTAAAAACGTTAATCTGATGATCCGCTGAAATAATGTAAACAGGGCCTAAATTCCTCTGTGTAAATTAGAAAATGGCGCAACTCCCTCTGTAGCCGTCAACTCAACTTGTCTTGAGTTTTGAGCCAATCACAGCAGGGCAGCACAGTGGCCTGAGCTAAAACAGGATAGTTTTAGTTTGTTTAAATTACAAAAATGAGTCCACCCAACGACTGTCTCATATACTCTTCATATACTCATACTGTAAGTAATGCAATAAAACTCATCTTTAAAAGTGGAATTTACTCAAACTGTTTGCATAGAATGAACTTTGGGGTTAACAGTGTAATAGTGTTGCAGTGTTCCGCACATTTGCAATTTTTTTTGAGACATGAAAGTGCTATTTTAAAAAATAAAAGGTCAGAAAAGTTTTCTTTGTCGTCTATTTAGTTCATTTTATTTCCTCAATAATTTTCCTTGATTGAGGAATGGGTCTGGGCTCTTATGGGTTAATCAGTAGCCTGCATGCTGGTATATGTTCCATTTACAGTCAAACATTTTGATGAACTCCAGGCTCAGTTTTGATTCATCAAAAATCTGCGTAGTAGTCCAGTCTGAAGATGCTCTTGCACATTCGGTGTCAATTGAACAGAAATTATGAGAGGATCTAGGTTTAATAAGTTTTACAATTTTTGAAGTGAGTGATGGATTGATAAGTTTAGATGTGTTCAATATTTTCTTATCTTCAGACATAATATTGTAGATGTTTCTTTACCTGCTTGATAGTTTCGACCGGGACTCCAATCTTCCTCAGAAGAGTCATTAGTCCTTAAATTAAATTCGTTATAGACATGAACTTAAAATCATTGTTTTATGGCCTCGGTGCCCTGGCTTTTGGCCTTCGTGCCCTCGGCATCAGCAGAGCGTTCGTTTTCCACACTTCGTCGACTGAAATCATACCTCCGATCCACAATGACACAAGAGAGACTGAATGACTTGATGAACTGCCATATTCACCGTGACATTCTGGAACAAACTGACATGACCGCCATCGCAAAGGAGTTCGTGCAGGCCAATGACCAACGCAGGCAGGCCTTTGGGAAGTGTTAAGCGCAAGTCATTGGGCCATCCTTCAAAAAAAAAAAAAAAATCCGTTTCCTGTCCACCAGGCGAGCAAAAAAATTCAGTCGGGAGGGAGGGATGGATTTTTTTTTTTTTAATATATGGATGGATAAGAAATCGCAATGCTGTTTGCGTTTTCTTTCAGTACTTTATTACAAAAGCAGACGCATTTAATAAAATATGACGGTTTAATCAACTGAAACTTGTACAAAAACTTTAAGTTAGCATTTTAAATGCTGACTGCAACATTTGCAAAACTTTCACAAAGGTACTTAAAATGTCCGACACACGGACTTTTTGTAGTTCTAAATCGAGCGTTAGGCCTAGTTCGGATGAAATTACACTATTAAAATGATCACTGAATGATTTGTTTTTCTGAATCTTTACTATTTTGTTGTTCGCTAGAATACCGTTTTACGATTTCACACTTAAGCAAATGTTTGAAAACTCCGGATTTCCTTCCTTCATGGTGGCTGCCATTTTTTTGTGCTGCACGGCGCATGCGCAGAGCTGATGCGACAGGGCTTTCCACAAGCACCGGCTGCCGGCTACACAATTAAGTCCAGCCGGCTACTTTAATGACTTATTTTTGTAGCCCACGGGCTCTAAATATTAAATTTTCTATTTTAAATCAAATTAAATGTTTATCTAATGGACTGACAATAATGTCAAACTGAACCGCACTCATTTAAGTTGTGATTCGCGCTATTTGTACCGATAATAACCACAAACTCCCCGCCGACTTCGTTGATCAAGGGAGAGTAACTCATCCGTGGCCCCGACATGCGGTGCGTGCGTGTGAATTCGATTAATTGTGCAGCCATAGTTGCTGAACACAAACATGGCAGCAAGTTCTTGTGCTAATGGACCGGACTCCACTTTTGGATCATTAATCCCTTTTGAGTGAGAATGCCCTGCACGCATGGGTTTGGCTTCTGGGACATCCGTACGGTTTTAAATACAAAACCGAGAATTAAAACCAGTGTGTTTTTATTGCATTTATTTAATTCCTGGGCTCCCGTCTGTAACAGGGAGTGATGTCGCATCCCATTAATACACTTTACAATAGGTTATTAGATTCTAATAGAATAGATGAGCTAAAATAATTGGGGATCTTTTTTAATGGGCCCCAACTCGTTACAAGTACGAATAGGTGGGCCTTCGAAGCAGAAAGGGTTGAGAACCCCTGTTCTATATGACAAATAAAATAAATTAAAATTATACTAGGGTTACTGGTAGCTTACAGTTGTCAAATTTACTTATATTATCTCAAATAAGAAAATAACTTTGCAAATTTCAGTCTTTAGTTACCGTATTTTGCGTTGCGTTTTTTTTCTTGTCGCTTTACTTTGAAATGCTCCTTTAAGAGTTCACTCTTGTGCCCACCTTCTAAGAAACATCTGACTGGTATAAAGACTTCCAGGAATGAAAGGCGCACGTGACGATCACTGAAAATACAATAAATGATGAATGACTTAGCTCTTTCGCAATATCTGCAGTCCTGAATAAAGTGCACAGAGGAGCTAACGATGAATACCCAAAGTTGGGTCCCAGGTTAAATTTCACTTACATTTTTAAGAAGGCCCCAAAAACCGTGTGCAGACTGAAGTTCAAGACTTGGCCTCGTGTTTATTTGGAAAAGTCCGCATGAGAAATTAATGCACACGTTACAGTCTCATTTACTGCGGTGTTTAAACAAGACAACTTTTCACGGTTGGGCGGATATTTATTTTAGCGTTGGTACCAAACTTAAAAAAAAAAAAAAAAAAAACTGAAATCAACCTGAGCGTACACGTGACAGGGCTTTCCACAAGCGCCGGCTGCCGGCCATACAGCCGACTACACAATTAAGTCCAGCCGGCTACTTTAATGACTATTTTTGTAGCCCACAGGCTCTAAATATTAATTTTCGATTTTGATAAAATTAAATGTTTATCTAACGGACTGACAATAATGTCAAACTGAACCGCACTCATTTAAGTTGTGATTCGCGCTGTTTGTACCGATAATAACCACAAATTCCCCGCCGACTTCGTTGATCAAGGGAGAGTAACTCATCCGCGGCCCTGACATGCGGTGTGCGCGCGCGCACTCGGCGGAGGCAGTAGTGTGTCGGGGCCGTCAGAGGGAACAGAAGCAGAGATGACGCTTATTTTGTCTCCGGTAAACCCAGGGCTTTCCACTAAGGGCCCGTTTACACGAGGAGGCTGTCGGGTAAAAATGACTAAATATTTTATCGGAAGTGCCTTTCATCTACACGGGGACGGCGTTTCCGAGGCTGAAAAATGAAAAACGCCTTCCAGAGTGGATAAGGCCAAAAAAAAAAAAAAAAAGTGTTTCTGGTTACGTAGATTTCAAAACTAGGGTCGGTAGGCAGGCATTTTTTTTTTTCCAAGATGGCTGCCATAACCTATATTTAGACAGGAATAATTTCACAAAATATAATGAATTTCTTTGCAGGTCACCCGAGTTACCACCTTCTGATGAATCTGATGCAGCATGAGACACCTTTTAACATGAATTTTTCTGTAAAGAGAGAGCAGCCCCGCCCTTCTCTGCTCCCCGAGTGCAGCTCGTTGCCTTGGTAACGGTGCAGGGAAAAGACAATATAACAAGCAAAGAGCACTTTTTCTCAGAGTTCCCTCTCCTCGAACAATGCTGATTTACACGGAAACAGAAGGAGCTATTCACAAAATTCTTTCACATTGAGTGCTACAAGGCTCCCATGAACACATTAATGTAATTTTTTTGTCCCTAGTGTAAAAAATGTGGACACTAGAGCGAGTTAAAAAAAAAGTGACTTTTCTGATTTTGCAGTAAAAGCGCTGCCACGTTTATAATGCGAGTCTATGGGAGAGCGCAGCTGTCCTCTCCTTACTTTCAGGCTTCTCATTCAAAAACTGTAAATCCTATCGCTCAGGGAGACACTTGTCTTGATTTACACAATGTGTGACTACAACTTTTGAGAAAGTTGTGTGTGTAGAGTGAAAATTGTGGCTGAGAAAACAGTTTAAATTAGAAAGTTAGAGCTTTTTTTTTCAAGCTGCCTACACTCTAAACTCCTGAGCGCCACTGGTGTGTAACACAATAGACACCCATTATAAAGCCGGAATTTCTCCAGATGTGCTCATGGTGTTTGATCTGTGACTGATCAAAAAGTATAGAACCTAGCAAAAAAGTTGAATGCCAGATCCACACAGGAGAATTTTGTCTCAGTTTTAAAGTTTGAATCATGTCTGTAGGTGAAAGACAAAATAAGCGTTATCTCTGCTTCTGTTCCCTCCAACAGCCCCGACACACTACTGCCTCCGCCGAGTGCGCGCGCACACCGCATGTCGGGGCCGCGGATGAGTTACTCTCCCCTGATCAACGAAGTCGGCGGGGAATTTGTGGTTATTATCGGTACAAACAGCGCGAATCACAACTTAAATGAGTGCGGTTCAGTTTGACATTGTCAGTCCGTTAGATAAACTTTTAATTTGATTAAAATAGAAAATTAATATTTAGAGCCTGTGGGCTACAAAAATAATAGTCATTAAAGTAGCTGGCTGGACTTTATTGTGTAGTCGGCTGTATGGCCGGCAGCCGGCGCTTGTGGAAAGCCCTGATTTTCCCAGTGAGTGACAAAAACTTCCGGTTCACGCGGTTGGGTTATATGTAAAAGTCGCGACTGGGAAAAAAACGAAAAAAAAAAGTTTAGGGTCGGTCGGTACGGATTAGGGTCGGTCGGGTAACCGGAAACACACTTTTTTTTGGCCCAAGTAAAAACAGCCCCCGTTGCATATCCGTCTAAACTACCCAATACGCGAAACTCTGCTCGGATCTGCTCACGTCGGGTACGCGTTTACGTCATACACGTGTCATATACTGTACATGCCAGCCTGGGAAGTAAGAAAGTAAGTAAAAAAGTAAGAGCATGTCTGATTACATCGATCCAACGGACCTTCAAGCTGCTCTGGCAGCTTTAATAAACGTCCAGGAGTCCTTCGAACATCTATACCGAATCTGCACATATACCGTTAATGAACAGAGGCGGGTATAGTATGCTCTTACTTTCTTACTTACCATAGCCAAAGTAGTCAAAGTTTTCGCGGCGCAGATGTGCAGATCAGACGAGACGGAAGACGTTGCGCATGCGTGCAGACATAGCGGAGGTCTTTTACAGCACCACCTAGCCGCCTGGCATGCACATCTGTGACAGAGCGCAATGCGTCTGTCACTAAACAGCGGTTCCTCCCGCTGGTCATGTTTCAATGGTCAAGTGCAATGGACTAAACCACAGTTGCAAAGACATTCCAAATACAATCTGTGTTGTATGTTTGCTGTGGGTTTGGTAATGGAGGCTTTACAAGTATGTTTTGTTACGAGTACATTTGTTACAACTTTTAGATATGTAAACCTGAAATGTTTGGTACATGCGTTCATAGTAAAAGACGCGAGACAGGTTTAAACAGCGCAAGCATTTATTAGTTTTCACTATAAACAATAGCGTGTAAAGATTCATTAAGTGCGCACGTTTAACATCTGAATCCTTTTCCGCTAGAGTTTATCTAACATCAGCCAGAAATGTTTGTAGCCATTTACCTGCTGTAAACCCACCGCTAAACAGATCAAAATTTGGTTCGCAAACCAGAACAGAACCCGTTCCCTGTTGGTGGAAAAACAGTGTGTGTGTGTAACAGTTATTCCACAAAAATGAGTCGTATATGACCCGATAGCCTTGTAGTAGAGTAGCCAATCAATCAGAGCGCGTGACTGCTCAGATCCAGTGAATGTAGATAGAATAAAACCGTTATTACACTCAATCTCATCATACATGGCTTATCGCCAACTTGGCGGCTATCAGCTCACGCACGACTCGATTTCATGGAATAACATTTTATATACAGTACGTCCCAAAACAAACTCATTAAAAGGTCCGGAGATGGGCTTGGTTTATTCGTGATGCTGTACACAGCCATGTTGATTTGATGTCACTCTGTAAACAGGGAAGGAACTTGGACTTGAAGAGAAAACCCCGAGTTACCCCAAGGAGTTTCACACCGCAAAAGACGTGGTGTCCGTTTAACCAGTCAAGAAAGAAGGGCTCGCTAAACGTTAGAAAAAAGAACCGCTGTTAGCACGAGGTAGGGATGTTAACCGATGGTTGACCGAATCAGCGTCAACCGGTTAATTTTTTTTTTGTTGTCGGTTAAAAAAAAAAATCAATCGTTTTGAAGCTGCCGATTTTGGAGCGGAGAACCTGGAATTCTGTGTTTGTAAACGCTTGGGGCATGCCATGCGGCGTAAGGACGACAGCTGACAAATCAGAAACACCCATTCAGTCATGTCCCGCCCTCCCACCCCAGTTGAAGACAGCTGCCACTCGGCGAAAGAAAAGTGTAGACACAGGCTTTTTAGCTTACAAATTACTCAGGGATGCAAACGGCGGCGCCTTTTGGCGGATGCCGCCTTTTTCACGGCTGAATCACGCAGATCCGATTTTTTTTTTTTTGGGGGGGGGCGTTGGAGTGTCTGATTATAATTTCTAAGTAAATTCTGTATTAAAACTACTAAATAAGCAAATGCCATTACAGTCCATGAAACATAGGAAGTATAAGTATGAGAAGAAAACAGTAAATCAGAAAGCTGCGCACGTTTGCGCTTCTCATACTTATACTTCCTATATTTCATGGACTGTAACGGCATTTGCTTATATACAGAATTTACTTTGATGAAATTATAAATCGGACACTCCAACGCCTCCCCTAAAAAAAAAAAAAAAAGGATCTGCGCGATTCAGCCGTGAAAAAGGCGGCATCCGCCAAAAGGCGCACCGTTCTGTTTTTTTTTTTTTAATTATTATTAGAAGGCACATGGAGTTTAGTCCTGCCTTGGCCAGTGCATTCTGAAAGTATGTTTCGGTCTGTAGCCAACAATGCATGTTACTGCAGATCATATCTCTCCACACAAACTAAAGGCGCAGATGCCGACTTTTGGAGGGAAGGGGAGGGAATGAAATGACGGCGGTGTCGGAGGGGGAGTGACAAACGCAGCTTTTATGTCTGTGAGCCAAGTCGGTGACGGCTTCAGAGCAACTTCAATACCATGCAGTAATAGCGTGTTGATATTGGTAATGGCGTTATGGGCAATTCCATGTAAATGTCAACCTCACAGGAGATCCCAAATTTCAAACTAAATAAATAAACAAATAAATAAATACATACATAAATATTTTGATCACCTAATATGTCACTGTCAGTCTTTCTTTCTTATAATGTAAACCCCAAGCTAAAATCAACTTTGATCATGTGCAATTCTATATTATTGCCACAAGCCACAGAAATGTATGCTAAAATCCACAAAACAGCAAAACAATAGCCATCCTAAATATTATTTAAGAACTTTGATAGTTTTAGCTGATATTTAGAGAGTTTTTCAAAGGGTTATGGTGGTTAAATTGCTGATTTTCTAAATTTATGCCATGTCTATTTCAGACGATTGTAGCTAATTAATTAGATTACCCGGCGTTATAACAGCCTTTATTTTAACGCCGTTATTCCCATCACTGAATGTTATGTACTTCTTCTAGCACTTGACTTTATTTTCAACGCCATCATGGCCAACTGAAACTGTCTCTAAGCTGGAGCCATTTGTCCACTGCTCCAATACAAACCCCTCGACATCAGTGCCACGTTTGACTAATGGCCCTTTTCCACTACCCTTTTTCAGCTCGCTTCAGCCCGACACGGCTCGCGTTTCAACTACCAAAAACCAGCACGACTCAGCTCGCTTCAGCCCTGCTTAGCCCCTAAAACTCGCACCGTTTTGGAGTGGGGCTGAAGCGAGCCAAACCGTGCCGAGTGAGGCTGGGGGCGTGAGCAGACACTCCCCTGTGCACTGATTGGTGAGGAGGAGTGTCCTCACATACCCACACACGCCCCGCGAGCGCGCTGGGATCTGTAAACACCGTAAACCCAGAAGAAGAAGAATTATGAGAATTTCTGAAGCCTTATGCGCCTCGCCTCATCTATACGCTCTTGCCAGTATCTGTCCGCGTTGTCGGCAACAACAAGCCACAGCACCAAGACCAGCAACACTAACGACTCCATGTTCTCCATGTTTATTGTTTACTATCCGGGTCGTGAGACTACCGCTTAAAAGATCACTGATGTCACTGTTTGCGCTGCTTAACGACATCATCTGACGTCCACCCACTTTCGCTAACTCCACCCAATGTGTCCACCCACTTCCAGCCAGCACGGTTCAGCGCGGTTGTAGTCGAAATGCAACTCCAACAGCCCCGCTCAGCTCGACTCAGCACGGCACGGCTCAGCCCGACTCAGCCGCGTTTGTAGTGGAAAAGCGGCATAAATGTTTCGCGCTGTAGAAAAGGTAATGTGAGCGGAGGGCAGCGACTGGGGCTGAATGCGCGGATGCTCGCGGTTAGATTTAGAATAGATTCTAATAATTCCAATTCGAGAATTTTAAACTCACAGGTTAACCGACTTTAACCGGCTAATGAGGCTCGGTGGTCGGTCAAGATTTTTTTTTTTAGTTTTCGCCATCCCTAGCACGAGGTGTTATCGATGGTCCCGTTACTATTTTTCCAAAAGTCCACTGCAATCAATTTAAAAAAAAAAAAAAAAACGTTTTCCAATTGTATTAACGTCGCCCATCCGTATGCCAGTGTTTTTAGTTCTGATTAAGATGCAGACATGACGTTATTTTATTTTGATTAAAGGTAGGCTGCCTTTCAGATATTTCAAATGTAGGTCATAAAAAGAATTTTCCCGACACCTAATTATTTTTGTTTAATGGACCGAAAGCTACTGAATTCGAATCACAGACTTCCAATTTCATTTGTTTGTTTGTTTTTTTAACCTCGCCCGGGACAGAGTCCACCATGGGGCAAGGTTTTGTTTTTTTGTTCACGATATTACGGGAAAACGGCTGGATGGACGGGCATTGGTCTCAAAATAGAACCTCCAACATTTTGAGGGTCATCCGGTCAAGGCTAAACCGGGGAACAGGGGCGCTGCGCCCTCTTACCGAAATACCGATTGAACTCCAAGGTCACACTTAGGCCATGCACTTGTATGCTACTGCACAACATGCAATCTTTCTCAAAACGATCTTTTCTCCGTGAAAACATCCCAGCAACACCACGTGACAATGTGTCTGATCATCAAATACGTCATAATTACTCCAAAAATATTCCAATCATAGTAGATACACCGCCAGACGGTGCAAAAACAATCCGAATTGGCGTTTTCCAGACCGAGGCGCCATGTTGTTTACTTGTCGCGGCTGCTCTCGCGAGATTTGACATGGGTTACATACAAGGTCAGCTGACTTGTAGAGCGAGATTTCTCGAGACTGAATGACTTTTCACCCACCGGCGCGGGAGCTTTTGACAGAAGTAGTTGGCGAGTTGTTTTTGTTGATGCTCGGGCATTTAAGAAAGAAAAGCATAACTTTATTCATCACACACTTGTGAAATTTCCTCTCTGCATTTAACCCATCTGAAGCAGTGAACACACACACACACACACACACCCAGAGCAGTGGGCAGCCGTTTACACATAGCCGGGTATTTTTAAAAACGCAGACCTTTGCCTTTGTTTGTGCCTTTCGTTTATATACAAAACGGAGTTTTTTCCTCTGAAAACAATTCTTTCTAAAAACCCCGGCAAAAGTGGAGATTTTTTGAAAACTCCGTTTTGCGTTTGTGTGTAAAGAGACCAAAATGGAGTTTTAGGCAACCTTCGCGCCACAAAAGAGCGACCATTGTACATATGACAAGCATGGAAACACTCAGAGTAGCAGCATTTGTGTTATTAAGAGCTATATTCGCCTCGTTGGTCTCCGGTGGGGACTTGTCCAAAAATAACAGCAAAACGTCAGAGTATTTCGCTTTACAGGACTCCCAGTCAATATTTTGTTGTGCTTTAGTAGCCTTGTAGTCCTGCGCAACTTTCAGGGATCCCAGCAGTAATTGAAAAAAATACAGGAATTTAAGAAACCATCACCGGGCAGCACGGTGGTGTAGGCTAGTGGTTAGCGCTGTCGCCTCACAGCAAGAAGGTTCCGGGTTCGAGCCCCGTGGCCGGCGAGGGCCTTTCTGTGCGGAGTTTGCATGTTCTCCCCGTGTCCGCGTGGGTTTCCTCCGGGTGCTCCGGTTTCCCCCACAGTCCAAAGACATGCAGGTTAGGTTAACTGGTGACTCTAAATTGACCGTAGGTGTGAATGTGAGTGTGAATGGTTGTCTGTGTCTATGTGTCAGCCCTGTGATGACCTGGCGACTTGTCCAGGGTGAACCCCGCCTTTCGCCCGTAGTCAGCTGGGATAGGCTCCAGCTTGCCTGCGACCCTGTAGAACAGGATAAAGTGGCTAGAGATAATGAGATGAGATGAGAAACTATCAGCAGGGGTCAAGGGGGCTGCCTGAAGCTGTTGAGATTTTAACATTTAAAGATGCTATAGAACACATTTTTTACATAGATTTAACATAGAAAAGCAACAGAATTTAACCATAATGTGTATCTATTTGATGCCATATTTTGTAATCAATGACATAAATGGCAAAAAAAATTAGACGAAAATGTAGCTTTGAAGAATATACTTGCCTAAATATTCCACTGATTGTTATAACAATAGCATCCATAGTTCATCTCATTTGTTTTTTTTTTGTTTCAAGTTAATGTCAAAACTAGTCTAATATAAGCCACAATCATTTTTCAAAAATCATGAACATGAGCAGAAATCAATGACTCAGTAATATTAGATATATACATATGTACAGCAAATACTGGAGATATTTGATTTAAACCTCTCTCTTTTTGAAAGGTTTCACCGCAAAGGAATTTAATGCTCTTTTCTGGGGTGCATTCTGTCTTTCCTCCAGTTTTCTCTGCTTTTGTTTCTCTGATGTTCCTGCAGTGCTCTGAATTAAGTTCAACCCATTAGAAACAAAAGCACGAACGGAGTTAAAACATGTTTTCTAGCAAATGGGCACAGCCATATTGTTTTCTCGTTCTATCGCGTACAGTCTCGCGGTCAGTGTTGCCAGATACTCCTGACGTTTTCCAGCCCAAAATATGCTCAAAACCCGCCAAAATGCACTTGAAACCCCCCAACTGGGCGGAGAACTGCGCAATCTGGCAACACTGCTCGCGGTATTTACATCAATTTAACTTCCGAGTGTTCCCGAATGTCAATGAGAACAAACGAAGCCGACGAAAACATCGCTAAACAAGCAAACCAAATCAGAACGTATTCTGCTGGTCATTTTACTTAAACATATTTTTAATGGATATACAAGAGACTTTTTAAAAAAAAAAAAAAAAAACCACTCTCGCTAGAAAATAGCGGAATTCTGGGATCCCTGAACTTTAAGAAGTAACTCCACTTCGCTGTCGGTCCAAACAAACAACCCTGGCGCCATGTTTTCTTCTTTGAAGGGAACAGGAAGACGTTCGTGTCGGCGGTTCTCGATGAGGCTTCTGATTGGCTTGTGTGGAATTGTCATTCTTCTAACACTGCCACCGACAGTCTTGGCGTAGTTTAACAGCTCGACAGCGCATTTATGCGGATCAATATAAACGTAATTTAAAAAAAAAAACGCAGCTGTGTGCACGAAGTTATTTTGGAAAACGGAGTTTAGAAAATATGCGTTTTTAAAAATACCCGGGTATGTGTAAACAGCGCAAAAGTTTTCTTTTTCAATGTTGACAAATAAACAATTTGTTGCAATTTCCCTCTCAGATAGCCTCAGAATATCCCGTTGTAGCCTCAAGTTTTCAAAGGCTTCGCACAGCGGAAGGGGGAGACCCTTGCCCTCGCCATGGTGAGCGCCCTCATACTAAATTTTTCTAGAAAACCCCCTGGTAACGGTCGCGCACGTGATTCAAATGGCCGGTGGGTGTATACAATTCGGTTCACCGTTCAAAATAAATGGACTAGCCTAAAGAAATGGCTTTCAGACATGTTTATGCTTATTACCGAGGGAAAGCGCGTTCCACTGAGCTCTAGCGCCGGGCCGTTTCCGGGAAATAAGAGTTTGGGTCATGGCGACACCGTGTGTATCGCTACGTTCACACTGCAAGGCTTAATGCTCAATTCCGATTTTTTTGTGAGGTCGTTCACATTAACAAATATATGCGACTTGTACGTGATCCTCAGTATGAACGAAAAGCGACCTAAAAGTGTTCCGCATGCGCATTGCAGGATACGACGACGTCACACGCAGTGAGCATGGCCAGTGTTTACGGAAGTAAAACCGCCCGGTTGCGGTATGACCCATCCAGTCTAGCTTGAATAGCTGCATCCCCCCAAATGGAAATCAGCTCCCTAACCTCTGCGTCCTTCCACTGAGAAGATTCAGAACCTTCACAGCCCGAAGCGTCCCTCGCATTGATGTCATATACGCCATGTTGTAACTTTTTTTGAGAGACCCGCCGCCTACTTCAGCGCAGAATAGTGACGTTTGTGGCTTGTTGATGACGTGTAAGTCGGATGAATGCGACCTGGCGGTTCAGACTGAAGTCGCATATGAAAAGAGCGGATAGGAATCGGAATTAGGACCACATATCCAAACGGCCTGGGTCGGATTTGAAAAAATCGGATCTGTGTCGTTCATATTGTCAATAAAAGATCGGATACAGGTCACATATGGGCGAAAAGATCGGATTTGAGTCACTTCAGCCTGCAGTGTGAACGTAGCCTATGTCAGCCTTAGTTCGGAGGTTTCAGTTTCGAAAACTAAGAGGCGAGTCGAATAATATAAAAAAAAAAAGTACAGACACTTGGTATATTTTACTTCTGTGATTCTTAAAAATTGTTCATTTTTGGATTACGCTTCATTTTTGTGGCTACTGCCTCAGAATAAAGCAGTTTTATTTATAAGCAATAGCCACATGTACTCACAGGGTACCTGGGTTTTTTTGCAATACCTTCCTTCGTATTCATCATTAGGGCCTCTGCATGCTCTCGCGACAAGGCTTTCGCAGATAGCTTTTCGCAGACAGTTGTAATTTATCGTTGAGCGGGGAGTAATAGGCGTGCGCGATGTTATTCACCGCCACAACGCAAGGGGGCGCGAAGTCGCTAGGAGTAGTTGGTGGGTGTGGTTAGTGGAGTGTTTATCCTCCAGTTACTTATAACGACTAAAACTGGAGTCGTATAGATGTCCTCACTTCCTCGATCAACCGCTCTTCGTGCTGCTCCATCTTCGCTCGTGTTTTTAAAAATGCCGGTCGTGAAAACAAACCAAACCGGGAAAGTAGTGAAGCGGAAGTGCGTGTACAGCGGATGTAGAGTGGACCAATCAGAGCCCTCTTGTCTGCGAGGCTTCTGCGGTGGTCACAATTTCTGGGAGGTGCGCGCAGAGCGTCTGCGAAGGGGGGAGGGCTACGCAGACGCCATCTGCGACGCTATCTGCGAGGACTGCGTTGTCAGCATAAATTGGCCTTGAGTGCTACCCGGTGAGTCTTGTTTTGCCTAGCAACACTTTTTTTAAATAGAACAATTAATGAATTTATCTCCACGTGGCCCTAAATTCTCCACTATTTCTTCCTGCTTCACCATGACCCAATTCAAGATACATCACGTGGTGGGCTTTCCCCGCTCGCGCAAAGCATTGTGGGATACAAATTTGAAACAGGAGAGAAAAACGGAGGACGCGAAAGACCGACTACAGTAGCGGAAAGCGAGAAGAAAAGACGTTACGTTATATACGAAGGAAAAAACGCAGGATCAAACGAATCAATAAATATCGGCGCTCAGCGAGCACCTCGGTGTGATCAGCTGTTCGTTTTAGCGACAGAATGATGGAACTGTCAGCGCACGGTCAAAGGTAAACCTGCGCATGCGCACGCACACACACGGACTTCCTCTGTCTGCTTGACTGCGCGAAGTGAGCGATTTCACGCACATTATTTGCTTTAATCCCCTCAAATTAAATAACTTCCCGGCCACAGAATGGCCCTTTGGTTTTTTTTTACGATATTACAGAAGTAAACACATCACAATGACCAGATTTCAAAGGGAACTAAATTTCACCGCTTTTATGGAACCGAAAGGTTCTCGCTTTAAGGCGTATACGCGAACGCTTTTATTCGATTAAGGCGCATCACGTGAACTGGTTTTAAATTCTCATTCGGGTGTACATGTGAACATTTTATTCCGATTAAGATCAGTATCAGTCAAAAGTTTGTACACCCCTCGTCTACTCACTCGTACGCATTTCTGTATTTTCTGCAGTGAGAACAAAACGATGAAATAACATCTGGAAACAAAAAAGGGCGAAACAAAGGTGGGGTTTACATTAGACCGTATCAGCGGATCATCAGATTGACATTTTTAAAACGATTAGTGTGCACACAGCAACACCAATACACGATTCGCGTGCACACAGCAACGCCAATACACGGATACGCTCGGCTCCGCAGGCATCCTGCGCTCCAAATCACTCCGCCCTGAACAGCGAGTGCCCTCTGGAGGGTGCGCACTCCGGCCCTGCGCAGCTCACAGAGCGCACGAGTGAAGCGCACGAGCAGTGATTCGGGACTGAGCCGCTGTGTGTGTGATCCCAGCGCAGATCACTTACCACTTGCAAGTGGAAGGATGGCAAGCCTAAAGACAATCATAACTACACAATGGGCAGTATTTGCATCAGCATTTGCATCAGTATTTTCATACTTTTATACTCTTTAATGAAAGGTGATACAAGGCGGAAGTCCGCGCCGTTTTTCAGCAGTCATGTCACATGACCAACGCCAGCGAATCAGGAAGGTGGATGTCACAGTGACGTTGTCCAATGACGACGCCAGCTAGAGCTCAGCACAGCGTATCCGCGTATTCTCAATGTTTGCACAGCACCGGACCAGACACGATCTGGATTGAATACGTGGACCCTGGCGGATTCCCGTTTCCCGGCGTTTTAATGTAAACGGACAGTGCATCCGCGAAGAAAACGAGACAGATACGGTCTAATGTAAACTTGGCCAAAATTTGATGCTTTTGGGTCTTCAGCGTATCCAGCGTTTACCTCGATGGCCCTTTGCACACTCGTGGCGTTATCTTCGCCAGCTTCACGAGGTCGTCACCTGGAATGCTTTTCAATTAACAGGTAATTCGTGGACGAGTTTCTTATCTTCACGCGTTTGGGATCAAATCGTAAAACAACAAAAAAAATACCCTGTTAAACAGCCCGATTCCATGCACAACTGTCGCAATTCATATTACATCAAGACCCTCTCTACTAAGTAAAGAGAAACATCCATCATTACTTTGACATGAAGTGACTTGATTAATAAATTAAAAAAGACCCACTGAATTAGGAGTGTCCAAACTTTCGACTGGTCCTGTAACGCGTCAACGTTTTTAATTCTGACTGAGATGTGAATGTTTTGACTTCTGATGACCGCCATGTCAGTGTTTTTCTCTGTTCTCTTCTGATAAAATTATGCCTTTATCACCAATCTCAGACGCTGTCTGATTGTTTAGTCCGGATTCGTGTCTGTGATTATTATTTTAAAAAAATAAAAAAAAAAAGGCCTGCTGCTCATCGCCGTGTTTAGTCTGTGTGTGCGTGGTATCACTGACCCTCACCCAGATATTAAAACACTTCATGAAACAAAACATGGACGCTTCTTGTATATTTTCTGACGGTTACATTTTCAAATTCTTGCTGGATCCACGGTTCACCCCAAACTGAAATCAGAGCCCGCGTCTTCTCTCTCCTGCAGTGCCGCTTGGATGCCGTGCTGTGAACGGAGCACGGTCATGAACACATGATGCAAATATTCAGGTTTGTAGGAAAGACGACCGCCTCTCTCTCTCTCTCTCTCTCTCATATGCTGTGGTCATTTTCCTGTTGTCCAGAGGTGAGTTTTATCACCGAGGATAAAGGTTTATCAGAAATCTCTCGTTTATTACAGACGTCCCTCTGAGAAGCGATCCGAACGGGACTCAAGTTGCCATCAGTGATGTTGTGATTGATTATTCCACAATATGCTTTTCTGAGAAATTTGTGAATACAAAATTTGTGGCTTAAATTGTGAACCCCACCTTTAAAATTATGCACATGTTAAAAAGACACCAACAGAAATTAACTGTCCATTTTCAAAGTGTGTAAAAAAAAAAAAACTCTCATATGTGTAAAATAAACTCTCTTGTAGGCCTCGCTGTCCTGCTGGCCGGTTCGTAAGACCAGCGCCATGGTCAGAAACGGTGATATTACGGATTTCTCTCTCAGCCCGAGCGCAGAAGCACTGGAGATGGAGTGCTCAACAGTCGAAGCCGAGGTTTGTTCACAAACATCATCTGTATTTAATGTGTGATGAAATGCGCGGCTAGAAAATGATGCAACAGCACAGTTACGGCTCCGCGTCGAGCACCGAGATTAACTCTGCTCAGCCACAAAATGGCTTTGACTTCAATTAGTTTAAACTCGTCTCCCCCACGTCGTTTCTCCTCTTGCGTGCTTCAACTATCAGGAGGCGCTGATTAACTTTTGGGTTTGTACTGCGGATGCGGTCCGTACGCAACCCAATACTGATATCTGACAGATTTTAAAAAGATGGGGGGGGGACTTCTAACTGCTGGCGTGGTGAAGAAAATCCCTGAAGAGACGTTTATTTATGGCACGACGGACGACGGGACGAAGCTTTATCGCTGCTATAACGTGAGTAACGGGCTAAACGTTATTACAGGTAAATAACACGACAGGTTGGTTGGTTGATTTTTTTTTTAATTTAATGGTGGTCTCAGAGTAATAAAAACACACCGGGACAGGGATACAGCCTGATTCTGCTTCACGCTGATTATTTTCCCAGCACAGCACACCATCGTTTTGTAGGACACTGGTGGGTTTTTTTTTTGGAAGGGGGGACCAAAATGCATGTCGTAAACCCATCAAGTGTAGGATTTGTAATATCTGAAACTCCTTAAATTAAGGTTTTTATTGACTCGGCTTTTAAAAAGAATTTTTTTTGAGGGAAGAAAGAGGCCTATTCAAGTTTTAATGCATGTTAATATGGGTATTTAAAAAAAAAAAAAAGGCCAAAAACATTCATTAACCTCCTAGGGCTTAGCGGTCACATACGTGGACAGCACTTTTTAGAAATTCGGAACAAGACTCTCTAAAAGTACATCTTATCAAAGATGATGCTTAGTTTTTATTCTAATCAGGTTCTAATAAGCCCAAATAGCAAAGAGAAATTAAAAAAAAAAAATGTAAAAAAAAAAAACACAGCTTGGGCCTTAGGAGGTTAAAAGCATGTAAACGTATAAGGTTAATTAGTTAATTAGCTAATTAGACCTGGAGATGGTTAGTCTGCCAACAAGATGATTTTTCGCATTGAAGGTGAAGAGGATTGAAACGCGCACTTGCATACTAGCGTACTAGTGTGTACAAACGCCGAGCATGCGCAGTTCTCTTTCCCTACGTACTATTAAGTGCGCTAGTACGCTTAGGACGTTAAGGCGTTTTCTTCCAGTCTGTACTTCAAGCAGCGGGTTTTTTCCCCGCACATGTGAACAAATTGAAGCAAAATGACCTTATGAATGTTGTTTGAGCAAAAATAAACTTGTTTGCTGTGAAAAATACCTCAGACGAGCCACTTTAAAATGTGCGAGCTCTGACAGGGGAAACTACGCTGCAATGTTAGCCGCTAGCTAGCAGGCAGGCAGGCAGCAGGCAGGCAGGCAGGCAGCCCGAGTGTTGTGGTATGAAGCTAGCCTAGCCTGAGTGTCAGTCCACAGTAAACACTGCACTTTTACAGCCATTCAACACCAAACACAGGCGCCGCGGCCGCCGCACAGCGCTCCAGGCGCGCTCACAGTGGAGCCAACAGCGGCCAAGACAAGAAAAACCGACAGTCAACTTTTTTTTCCCAGACATTTTAAGTTATTTGAGCTGGCGTTACCTGGCCCGTCTGAGGCAGGTGCTGTCATCTTCGGCCTCTTGGCGCTGGGAGGTCCAGAGTCGATCAGGTTCTCAGCCATTCTGTTTACGGATTAAATGCGGCAAAAAGGAAATCCTTTCGAGGCGGAAATTCTTTTAAGAATAATTAAGGAGAAAAAAAAACCCCAAACCCGCTCCACTTTGTTTATACGTTTCAGGCTGAGTTGCTAATTAGCTAAGCTAGCAGCGAGGAGGAATTCTCAAAAAAGTACCAACAGCGCCACCGCCATTTACCCCATGATAATCCAACACCCAACACCCACATTATCGTCGTTAAATTAGCCTCGAGAAAAAAAAAATATACACATATATATGTGTTTAATTTAAAGAACCGAGAGTTTGTTTTTCTGACAGAAACGGAGGGAGGAATTCCGGGGCGCTGCGCTTCCTCGTCGCGGCGATGTTGTTAAATGTGCATCCTCATCAAAACCTTTTCTCTGACGTCAAAAAAAATCGTGCAAAAAAAATATCACCCGAGACGGCTTTAAAAATGCACAAATGCATCGTAATGTTAATGATGATTTTTTTGCAATCGTCCCGTCGATGCTGTCTGCCGTCCGACGGCTCCCCCTCTCCGGGTTTAACCCCGGACTGGGACCGAGCGAAGGGGGAAATCAAAGGTAACCGAACGCGGAGCGGACAGGGGGGGGTTCGCGGCCGACCAAACGCCGCTCAATTCCAGGATTTTTCGCCAAAATCACCTTCGTCACGATTCAACGGCGGCGTCTCGGGCCGAAAGCGGTCGTCGAACGTCGCCTCGGCCGCGCCGTTTCCAAATTAAAAAATAGCGCCGTATCGAAATCCTGATTTCCAAGCCGCGACAAGATGGCGGCTGTTGATTCCTTCGATACAAAAAAAAAAGTTTTTTTTTTCTTTTTCCAGCTAGAGGGGGAGGGGCTCGCACGCGCATGCACGCGCTTACGTAATGAAACGAGCGTCACGCAAAACCGCGCGTGCGCATCATCGCCGACAGGGGGCGACAAAGCAGCACAATTCCACCTCCAAATCCAAACGGCCCCATTTTCTCTTCGCACAGACATGCTGTTGATTACACACTCCACTCAAACAAATCGATTTCAGATTCGGTTTATTAAAAAAAAAAATATATATATATATATATATATATATATATATATATATATATATATATTTATTAGTGGTGTCAAGCGATTAAAATATTTAATCGCAATTAATGTCACGACTGTCATAGTTAACTCGCGATTAATCGCACAATTTTGTCACATGAAAAACCATTGTAATTCTCTTAGCATGAAAAAGTGAATGGGCTTGCTTTGTACCAATGCTTTTTTTTTATTGCAGAGCATAACACGTCTTGTCACAGCCACTGCAAAGTGAGGCTGGAGCCACCGATGGGAAAACGAAACCTAAGCCGAGCACCGTGGCTCGTCGTCCCGAGGCTAGTGCGCCCTGCCCGTGCTGGTTCTTTGGGGGGAGGGCAGAAGACTCTGGCTGTGCAGGGCATTACAGTCCAGCTGCTATCGTTTTTCTAAGCAAAGTCTCTGTTCCAAGTTCCTGGCAGTTTCAAAAGCTTATGAAAAACACTACATCATACATCATGTCACAGAGCGTTAATCTCGCGATAAAAAAATTATCGGCGTTAAAATTGAGTCAAGTTAACGCGATAATAACGCGACATTTTTGACAGCACTTATATATATATATATATATATATATATATATATATATATAAACAAAACACACACACGTGTATATATACAGTACCAGTCAAAAGTTTGGAAACACCTCTTTACATTTAGTCGAGTGGTTCTTGACATAATATGGATCACTACAGTCGTCGAACAGGGCTATTTACTGTATTTTTATTATTTACGCTTTGTGTCAAATGCATTAAGGAAGCAAGAAACTCCATTTTTGACAATGTACACCTGTTAATTGAGAAGCATTCCAGGTGACTGCCTCATGAAGCTGGTTCAGATAACGGCAATAGTGTGCAAAGCTGTTATCAACGTAAATAGTGACGACTTCGAAGAATCTAAAAGATGAAACGTGTGGGTTTTTTAACACTTTTTTGTTTACCATATAATCCCATGTGTTATTTCATAGCTTTGATGAGTGAAAAAAAAAAAACCATCGAATTTGAAGGTGTGTCCAAACTTTTGACTGGTACTATATATACATGTGTAAAAAAAATTTTTTTTTAAATCCACCTTTATTCCCCCCCCAAACACTGCAATTAAAAATAACCATTTCTTTCCAGACACCCAGCTCTGGCCCGAGTTCCCTAAAAGCATCACAACACAAAGATCATCGTTAAATAGTAAAGCGAACAGCACAACCAATGCTCTGTCTTTCTCCTCGTTAAGGTGCTCTTAGCTTTCAGGAAACCCGCTGCTGATCATAACGCACTGCCGTCATGGAATGAAAATGTGCCACAATCTGGATTTCAAATAAATGAACTTTAATGCTCTTATTTCAAGTTTTCAAAGCGTGATCGGATTTCATGGCTTTCGGAATCTTTTCTTCTCGTTAAAGAAGAAACTCAACAAAGCGTTTAAAATCCACAGGAAGGTGATTAAAATATCAGCAACATGGAATGAGAAGAAATTTCAATTTGTATTTTTATTTGTAATTTTAGTCAAAGTACATTAAATTGAAAGTGTAGTGCATGGCTTGATTTCAGAAAAAAAAAAACTATTTCCACAATCTGAAATTCAATTCTACAAATTCAAAAATTTTAAAATATTCTCACTGGCTTCAAGCAAATCCATGCGCTTTCAGTTTTCCAAAATCAAAGTCCCCGGATAGAACGTTCTAAAACTTTGATTTGTGCCACAAATTATCTTCAGTTGGAATTTCTACACCTGATTTTTTTTATAACAAAATTGAGTTTCATCTCCAAAACCTTACTTATAAATTCAAATAAAGGCATGAAAATTCAAATCTCTAATATAAATCCAGACCGTCATGGCACATTTCTTCTTCCAGATCATTAGTTTCAATAAAAACGTACAATCCCACTATGCTGCTTCCTGATGCTTGGCCCCCTATTAAAATACTCAAGCAGAGCGCGAATCTTTTAGCTTCTAGCATTTCTGAACAGCGACAGATATCTAAAAATGTACATAATTTACCGCTCTGGAATGCATTCAATACTTTTAAATATGCCATGTAGGGTCAAGTTCTAATGGTTAATCTTTGAGCAAAGGAATAGAAAGGAAAATATATATATATATATATTTTTAAAAAAAAACAAAGCTGCACAGGGGAAAAAATTTTTCTAAAATTACTTTAGTGAAAATGAATGAGAAAAATACGTGTGCTTTTGAAAGTAACAAACACCCTTTTTCATTTATATATATATTTTTCTTCTTCCAGCGAATGTTTCTCTCTCTCGCTCACACACAAAGAAATCACAACCACACACCAACACACCAGTGACAATAGCTTTTTTTTTTCTTTTTTCTCCATCTTTTTTTTCCTGCTCTCCAAATCTGGCACATGCACGTTACTTTCAATCTTGAAATTTTCAAAAAGAAAACAACCCCCCCCCCCAAAAAAAACCAACAACATTAATACATATGGATATGTACATACAAAGTGAATTGTGCAAATGTATACAGATTATGCTCACGTATGGATTAAATGTATAATGTGCACAGAAAAATAATAATAAAATCATATTCAAACATGGTGATGTATACTACACACACAAAAACATTGAAGGCAAAATAAATTTCTCAGATCTCTTTGGTTTACATAAAAACATCCTCCCATATGGCAAATATATAACACTCATTAAAAAAAAGGTAGATGGCACGTGTTTGTTTTTGTTTTTTCACCTTTGGTACCACGCCAAAACCTCATCCATCGCTTTGCACACATTTTCATCTTCAGCGAAATAATCAGCTTCCAACATAAAGGCACGATTTTTCTACACATTTCTCTCCTCTGGATTAAATGAATCATCATAATGCTCATGTTCCATTTAGACTCATCGACGGGAGTGATTATTTTCTTAAAACATAGACATCTTCTCAGTTTTTTTGCTCGCTCGCTCGCTACTTCTCCTCTTATCAGTGATCATTACAATTTGGCATGTATGCCGTGTTCCAATACTTGTTTCTGGTTACACCATCGCTGGCTGCCCCGAGATCGCACGAGTAGCTTGAGAAAAAGGAGTGACGTGAACAGAAATGTTCACAAGAACAATGAAATTACTTCAACCCATGTACATGTTCGTAGATAACTAGCTAGGATGATTGTTAGTTTACCTGTGAAATCATGGGGGGGGGAAAAAAAAAAGTTGTCAGTGCCATAAAACGCAAACAAAGCTTAAATCAAATGTGCCGACAGTTTTACGGTTTCGACGTCGGATTTATGATTTTGACTTCTTATTACAGTGATGCAGAAAACTAGTCTTCAGTCGAAGATGTATCCATTTTATCTCACCGAGTTTGGTTTTGGAAGCCAAATGAAAAAAGCAAGAGGATGGGACGACGGACTCTTGCTGTTGAGGGAAGTGCCACAACAATGTCGTACTAAATCACTCTGGATTACGCAACTTTTTTTTTTCTTTCTTTTCCAACCAACCCTGATTTTCTGAGTTGCCAGAGACATGACAATAACAAAAAGTCAACGCGTTCGCCAATGTAATGCCTACAGAAAACGGCATGAAAGCATTTTCTTGTGAGCAGTCTTCATCCGTCATCACAATGTTTCTAAAGTCAGCACTGATCCTGACTCAATCCCTCAGCCCTCAACATGACACACTAGAGTGCTCCGAGAGCACAATATCCCCGGCTGGCAACTCGGCTGTAACTCTGGTAAAATGTAACTGAACTGAACAAAGTTAAAATCTGTGTATTACAGAACTATAACAAAGAATCCTGCCAAGTTTCGTGAAATTCCTCCAAAAATTGCGAGAGGAATTGATTTCAGAAGGTAAGCACACTTCCCGGGACGGATATCGCCACGACATAATCCCCCTTTGCGCCGTTCGGCCAGTGGGGGATAAAAATTGTGAGGGAAGTTGATTTCAGAAAGCAAGCACACCTTGATGAAATTGCCAAAGTACATGTTGGTTAATAATCAAGGAGATAACTCGGGGAAAATTTGCCCAAATTAAACAAAATTTCAATCTACGTATAACTGTCATATAACAAAGCCTTTTGCCAAATTTGGTGAAATTCCTCCACAAATTGTGAGAGGAGTTGATTTCAGAAGAACGTCCACCCTCATGAAATTGTCAAAGTACGAGTTATTTAATCAAGGGTCAAAACTCTGGGAAAATTTTCACAAACGAAATTAAATCGCAATCTGCGTATTACCGTCATATAACAAGGCCTTTTGCCAAGCTTCGACAAATTCGTCCGAAAATTGTGAGAGGAGTTGATGTCAGAAGGCGAGCACACCTTCAGGAAATTGTCAAAGTATAATTTTGTTAATCAAGAGCTGTAACGCTGGTAAAATGCGACCGACGTTAACGAAATTACAATATGCGTATTACTGTCATATAACAAAGAATCCTGCCAAGTTTAGTGAAATTCCTCCAAAAATTGCGAGAGGAGGAGTTGATTTCAGAAGGTGAGCACACTTCCCGAGACGGACAGACATCGCCACGACACGATCCCCCTTCGGGCCTTTCGGCCAGCAGGGGATAAAAACCTCATCACTGAACGTTACTTATCTATAAAAAAAAATGGACAAAATCACGCAACGGAACTAAAAACGTTCAAGCTCTTCTTCAACACGTAGTTTGATGCGTCTCCACACCAGCATCAGGCTCTGATGGCGTTCGTGGCCTAAAGCTTGAAGGTGGAATCATGTGCGTGTCAGTTTATAAGCTTGGACAGTGTTTCTACTTCCTTTACTTCAAAGACGCAAACTTCAGTCATCGGAAATTGCTGATCAACTCCATTTCAGGTCGGAGGTCAAGATTTTAAAAAAGGGTTCAAGTCAGCGATGGTGGAGTGAAACTAGAACTGGAACACAACCTCGAATTTATTCCCTTTAGTTTCTCCAGAATATCAGGGCGGTCACAAGTGCTCATGGGTGTGAGAGAGGTGGAGTGAAAACGGTGCAACAAACATTCAAACTATTCCATTCAACATCACACGAATTCATATTTTGGTACTTCAAAAAAAAAAAAGCAAACAAAAACACAGCTAGGCATGAGTGAGTAATAAAGTTTAAATACTGTCAGTTTTCACTGGTTTTTTTTCCCTTTTTCATTTTCTTGCTGATGGTGTGATACATAACATCTGGAGTGACTCAGACTTGTGTGGCATGGTCGAAAAGCAGTGCACCATACAATACAATAACTTGATTTAAAAAGAAAAGAAAGAAATCCCTTATCCATCCCAAGTTACTTCCATATCAGTATACACAGTGTTGAGCTTTATCTGTTTATTTCCATGTAGCTGGAATTTAAACGCACAATAAAAAGGTCTTGCGATACGGGAGAATTATTTCATTTATGAGAAAAGTGCTCGAGGGGAGGAAAAAAAAAAAAAAGGCACTGGATCAGTTTCAGAGAAGAAGGAAAGATGGGGAAAGTCTCAGGATCTTCTACGAAACAAAATATAATGAGTTTATTGTCATTACAGAAGGATGTGGGTTTGAATCCCAGAACTGCCAGAAAGCTGAACATCACGGATCTGCTGCTGGACCGAGGAACATGCGAAGCTTTCGAAGAACCGCTGATCGGAGAGTAGAACCGAGACTGTGACAGATTTTGAAACTGTGCTGCTATTTAACAAAATAAAAAAAAAATAAAAAAAACACGTTGAATTATTGATGTGAAGTTTTCTGCAGAGAGACATTTACGTGCAGAGTCTCCAGTGTCGGCACTCTGAAACGGTCAGAGGTAAAGCGCTTCCTGTCGCACAAGAAAGTGATGGAATGAACGATCGCAGCTGCTGTGATGCAAGTGAGAACGGGAACTAAATTGTTTCGTGGACATTCCACAACATTAAAACTGAATTAAAAGTGTAAAAAGTGCATGTTGCTCGCAGTGCGTTTTATTTCATACTTCGAAATCTGCAGGAGGCAGCAACTGTAAGGCGTGTCTCGGAATAATCTTCTAATAACCTTCAAAAGCCCTGTGCACTTTTTCACACTTTCTCAAATGGTAGTTAGCTCGAGATTGGGTTGTGCAGTTGTCATGGCAACCGACCTCCGACGTTCCTGTTTCCAGACCAGCAGATTTTTATTTTTGGTGATGGCAGAGAACCCTTCTGTGGTTTTAAAGCGCACAACGATTGCACGTTTAGCCCTTGAGCAAGTCCTTTAACCTTCAACTGCTCAAGCTCGGCCTGGATTCCGCCTCGCTCGTAAGACGCTGTGCTAAAGAACAAATGCGACAACACAAATACACGACTTCCTCGGCTCTTAATCTGCTACATGACTGAAACGTAATGCTATTTAAAAAAAAAAAAAAAAAATTATTCCCTTGTGGCCTGATCGAAAAGGAGGCGGGGGGAGGGGATGCAGCAGAAGTGACGGAAGAGTCAGAAAAATGACAGAAAGATCTGAGAGAAGAGAAGAAGATTCAGAGAATGCGGTCGGAAAGCATTTTGTATGATTCAACCGCACAGCGACGATTCGCACCACTTTCTTTCTGACACTTGGGAGGGAGGGGGGGGAAAAAGGAAAGGAAAAACGAAAGAAAGAAAATATGAAAACTCTACTCCACCGACGAGAGCAGCCCATTTTATAATCTGGCACGACGTGAAACACGGATACAGCAGAAAGGTTCCAATCAAAGCCACGGGAGAGCGCAGACACCAAACGCTACTGGCACGATCTGAGAAATCAATCCCACTCAAACAGGACACGTCCTACACTACCGTTCAAAAGTTTGGGGTCACTTTGAAATGTCCTTATTTTTGAAAGAAAAGCACTGTCCTTTTCAACGAAGGTCACTTTAAACTAATCAGAAATCCACTCTATACGTTGCTAATGTGGCAAATGACTATTCTAGCTGCAAATGTCTGGTTTTTGGTGCAATATCTCCATAGGTGTATAGAGGCCCATTTCCAGCAACTCTCACTCCAGTGTTCTAATGGTACAATGTGTTTGCTCATTGCCTCAGAAGGCTAATGGATGATTAGAAAACCCTTGTACAATCATGTTAGCACAGCTGAAAACAGTTTAGCTCTTTAGAGAAGCTATAAAACTGACCTTCCTTTGAGCAGATTGAGTTTCTGGAGCATCACATTTGTGGGGTCGATTAAATGCTCAAAATGGCCAGAAAAATGGCTCGACTATATTTTCTATTCATTTTACAACTTATGGTGGTGAATAAAAGTGTGACTTTTCATAGAAAACACAAAATTGTCTGGGTGACCCCAAACTTTTGAACGGCAGCGCATGTCCGACATAAACATCGAAGCGCTTTGTCATCGTCTACTTCAGAAAAGGACTCATAGAAAACTCTTCTTAGGGCCCGTTTACACGAGGATGCTGTCGGGTAAAAACGACTAAATATTTTATCGGAAGTGCCTTTCGTCTACACGGGGACGGCGTTTCCGAGGCTGAAAAACGGAAAAAATTGAAAACGCCTTCCAGAGTGGATAAGTTAAAAACAGCCCCCGTTGCATATCCGTCTAAACTACCCAATACGCGAAACTCTGCTCGGATCTGCTCACGTCGGGTACGCGTTTACGTCATACACGTCATATACTGTACATGCCAGCCCGGGAAGTAAGAAAGTAAGTAAAAAAGTAAGAGCATGTCTGATTACATCGATCCAACGGACCTTCAGGCTGCTCTGGCAGCTTTAATAAACGTCCAGGAGTCCTTCGAGCATCTATACCGAATCTGCACATATACCGTTAATGAACAGAGGCGGGTATAGTATGCTCTTACTTTTTTACTGTACCATAGCCAGAGTAGTCAAAGTTTTCGCGGCGCAGATGTGCAGATCAGACAAGACGGAAGACGTTGCGCATGCGTGCAGACATAGCGGAGGTCTTTCACAGCACCACCTAGCCGCCTGGCATGCACATCCAATTGAATTCCACACATTTAAGCGTCACCGTATAGACGCAGATTTCCTCCTTGAAAACGGTCGCGTAGACGCGGAAAAAAGCGAGAACGAAAACGGACTTTTGCGGTTTTGTTTCAGACCGTCCCCGTGTAAAGTGGGCTTTAGAACACGTACAAATCATTCACAGTAATAACTGGGCTAAATGCTTCGCTGTTGGGGGGGAAAAAAACAAACAAACAAACAAACAAACAAACAAACAACGATCCCTTATGATTCCTTTACTGAAATCCCTTAAATGATATTTTGTGCTGTTGGGCTGAAAGGTCAAGAATTCGAGGTTCACTGTATTGCTGCACAGCACTGCGCGGTGTAAGGTGATGAGAAACGTCATCGAAGCTCAGAGACGTCACTGACAAGGGGCTAAAGCGAAATAAAAAAAGCGGCCATACTCCATTTACACAAACGTAAAATCGATACACAAGTCGGCCTGCACCGAGAAATAAAGTCAGGCTCTTCTGATATACAAAAGTTAACCAGTTTCACATACCTGTAGAAAACCACGCCAATCAGTGATAACGGACCTCACTAATAAGCTGAATACCATCCAATAAATTCACAAATCATTCACAGGAGCATAAAAAAAAAAAAGACGCGTGGTTTTCATGAAAATTCAACTTGCTTAAAAAAAGTTTGTATCCTACAAAAGCTTGGCTGTGTAAATTTACACGCGAGAAGACTCACAAATATGAACCTCGATCGATGGGCTTCAAAACGTACAACTGGCAACGACTTGTATTTCCACGTTCAGATCGCGCATTTGTAAGACTGGCTGTTCAATAAGGACAAAAGTAATGGCGCCCCATAAAAGGAGTGTAGGAGTGTCTATCCATGGTAGCCAATATACCGCAGTGCCTGAGCCGCATTACAGGAAGATTTGGAGCACGCCATGTTTAGGAGGCACGCTTTCGCCTCTCTGTGGAGTGTTCTGGGTGTGGCTTCATGTAAAACTTGCGTCGATTTGTTCGGTGTGGCCGACAAAGATATTTACACACGTCTTTTCTTCACACAAAGATTGATAAACGAGGCCCGGTGTTTTTCTTAACGTCTTCTGAAAAACACGAACACGATTTTATTCGAGTGCGCGCAATTATTATGGCACCCTCAGTGCTCGAACACGCAGTCTCTTTAAATCAAGGTGAAGCAGTTGGACCACTCTGGGTTTACTCATCATCAGCAACAACGTAATCTCAGATTATTTGAGTTTTGCAGTTTATAGGACTTCACAGGAGTTGAAGCGTACGTGTAAAATGACATCGGTAAAAGTCTTGGGTCATCAAAATGTCTTAATGTGCTTAATTGCGGAATAAATTTATATTCTGCGATTGGTATCAGTACATGTGGCAAAAATTTTACTTTTAACTTTGGAAAAAATAAAAAAATAAAAAATAGTGGACTGAACTGGTGCTCCAACTGAGGTATAAATTTTTTGTAGTGAAATTAAAAAAAATAAAAAAATACAATATGGCAATATTGCAAACTGTGACAAAAGCAGGCAAACGAAAACTAAAAATGTCTATATCATCAGCACTCGCCTACTGGAAAGTGCTCGGCTGCGTTTCAGGTATTTCACTGCACTGTGCGTCACTTGTATCCCCTTGCTAGTAATTATCTCGCGACGCTAGCACAGGCCACGTGAACAAGCTGATTAAAGAGCAGACAGGAACACCTCAAATGTTTCCATGTGCATTTTGCAAAAACTTGGTTGGACTGCTGTGCTTAGACTTGCTCCTTGCTTTGAGATTTGCAAAAAAAAAAGTTCAAATTCTAAACTCCTTCCAACTTTTTGTGAAAGAAGTGATTGCCCAAGAGTGACAATCTAACCTAATAAAATTAAATTCCCCTGATCGATGATTCAACACTTCTGCTTGCTTCTAGCCACTGGCACTTTTTCCCCATCCTTAAAGTCACGTGTCGCTATTCTGAAAATAAGAAATGAGTACAGCAAAAATAACTGCAATATATTAACAAAACTGTATTAGGAAAATAAATCGAAAAACCACAGAATTGTCCGTTGTCATAGTCTTTAAAATCTGCATGCTCGCATTGTTCCATCATCTCGGATTTGTTCATGTAGTAATCTGATCATGTGCGTGTACTCATCTTTACCAAAGGCACTTTAATGAACATAAAAAGCATGCCACTGAATTAATGAGAACCTCGAAAATGTAAAAACCCTCCGCTCAGCTTTTTCCTGTCTTTCATTTTGTGCCAGACTGTGATCCACACAGAACCCCCCCCCCAATAACCTTCTTTAGTTTAATGTTATAGAGTTCTTTAAGTACGAGACCAAACAGATCGGTCTCCTACATCTAATATTGATTATTAAGGCACCTCAGGAGGTGAACCTCAGTGAAATAATATAGTGAAGATCAGCAGCTTCGGGGCAGATTAAAGCCTCTCTCCCACTCGGAGTTTTGAGCGTTCATTTGCCTCCTCCTCCTCCTCCTCTTCTTCCTCTTCCACCACTCGTAAAGGTGTCTCTGGTTTGGCTAACAGAGTGCTAATCTGTGCTATTGAAGGTGGCTGCGCGCCACCAAAAGTTGGTGCAGGAGGAGAACTCTCCAAAGCCTCGCCTGTGAGCAAAGGGTCTCTGAAAGTGTCTTTGTGCCATTCTTCTGACAAATTAGATGGGCGTACGCTAGGTCCCTGTGGCACCCCACAGCTGTTTCGACAGGCACTGGGGGAAGAAGAGGAATTACTGTGATTGCCTGGAAAAGATGATGTGGGTGTTGTACTGGGTGCCATGACGAGCGCCTTGTTGGGCAGTTTGTTGGGGTTCACTTCCTTGCTTGGAGGCTGGGAGGATTGTTTGGACCCGCTCTCATTAAGTTTGGGGTACAGAAAGGTCCTCATCTGCCCCTTCCCTTTGACGTTAACTGTTCCACGGTAATCAAAGGCATAGTCCATCGTACTAAGCACAGCATGGCTCTCTTCACTCACCTGAATGCGGCACTCAACACCAGTACTGTCCATCCGGCTGGCGATGTTCACCGTGTCGCCCCAGATGTCGTAAAGCAGCTTGGTGGTGCCGATGACGCCGGCGGTCAGCGGTCCATGATTGAAGCCAATGCGCAGCTTGAACTGGAAGCCGAGCATGTTCTTGTTGAAGTCGTCCACTACGCGCATCATCTCCAGCGCGAATTCGAAAAGGGCGCGCAGGTGAGCGTGCGGATGTGTCTGATCGCGGCACTGTCGTCCGTTTAGTCCCGACGCTGCCATGTAGGTGGCGCCGATGGTCTTGATCTTCTCCACGCTGGAGAACGCCTGCTTACGCAGCATCTCATCGAAGTCGCCGATGAGCTCGTTCAACACTCGGTAACACTCTTTACCGCCCTCGAAGCTCTCCTCGTAGAACTCGCTGAAGTTCACAATGCTGGCGAAGATCACACCGACGTTGTCGTGGTCCTTGGAGTAGCTCTGCGTGACTTTCAGCTGTTCGGCCACATGGATCGGGATGATGTTGCGCAGCAGCCAGTCGGCCTGGTCGCGCATGGTCTGGAACTTGACGCGGTGCTTGTCAGCCTCGACGTTGCCGTGGTAGTGTAGGCGGTAGCTGACCTCAAACTCACGATTGAGGAACCACACAAGAAGAAGCAGCAGGAAGAATGACAAGAGCGTCTCAGGAACCAGGAGATCTAGAGCTTTGGGATTCAAGTTACTTGTCCAACTTGTGTCACTACTGTTGTTACTCAAGTTCCTGTAACAGTGGTGGGAAAAGAGATGCAATGACTCAGACTCGGTTACTAAAAGGTACTCCGTTATTACAGTCGGAGAGTATTGCTAGCTGTTATTTTGCATGTAAGACTTTTATAAGGCTGTATGATATGTAAACTTGACTGAAAGTTAGCCCACTAGTTAGCAAGTTCAGCTGATCAGCACACGTAAGGCTGGAGGGCATGTCTAAAGCCTAGGTCACAACCGGACGTACGATTTTTTGGCCGTGCGATTTTTGGCGTTTCCCAAATTGCTGCGGTTTTTTTTGTTCGTCGAGAAAGACGCACGTTGGCCGTAAGTTTGTCTTGCAACCTGAAAAAACATGAGCGCCCGTAGAGTTTGTTTGACATGACAAAGAACCTCTGCGGCCGGTCTGCGGCCAGTCTACGGCTCGAAAATCAGCACGTCACACGCGCGCCCTCCGTGCGTTTCTTGCACGTAGACCGGCCGTAGGAGCACGTACGGCCGGTTGTGACCGAGGCATTAGTCAGACTCCAAATGGATCTAAAATCAGTGTGCAGTACACTCGGGACCATCTCCTAGGCAGTCTAAAAAATTAAAAAAAATTAAAAAACAACACACTTACCCAGCCACTGGAAAACCGATGCTGGAAGACAAAAAAAAAATTCCCATCAGTAACTGGAGGAATGGCGTAGTGGCATTTCATCACAGCTCAACATTCAGACAGTTCATATATTCACAATGCTGTACATAATATACTTTGAACCCCATTTAAAAATAATGCCATGTTAAGCATGATGTTAGATTAGAGTAGCCCCCCAAGCATAACTACGTCATCACTCGTTTACCGCAATGCGTTGTGAGGGATAGCCGGCGTCGGTAGTTGAGCGAAATGACGGATGTCAGATTAATTTTACGTGACCGCGATGCGAGAGGAGCGATTTTGCCGTGCTCTGTCGTCGAAGATAATGAAATAAGAGTCTAAACTGAGTCGATCACACCGTACAACAACGATATCAAATCTCAGAATGTTTCATTTCTGAGGATGTATATTGCACCAGCTAAACTTTATCGAGGAAACACATCTGTCTGAATATCGGGAATTGGCTGTAATGTCTACAGCATTGGGCGGCACGGTGGTGTAGCGGTTAGCGCTGTCGCCTCACAGCAAGAAGGTCCGGTTCGAGCCCCGTGGCCGGCGAGGGCCTTTCTGTGCGGAGTTTGCGTGTTCTCCCCGTGTCCGCGTGGGTTTCCTCCGGGTGCTCCGGTTTCCCCCACAGTCCAAAGACATGCAGGTTAGGTTAACTAGTGACTCTAAATTGACCGTAGGTGTGAATGTGAGTGTGAATGGTTGTCTGTGTCTATGTGTCAGCCCTGTGATGACCTGGCGACTTGTCCAGGGTGAACCCCGCCTTTCACCCGTAGTCAGCTGGGATAGGCTCCAGCTTGCCTGCGACCCTGTAGAACAGGATAAAGCGGCTACAGATAATGAGATGAGATCTACAGCGTTCATGGTGAAGTTACATTAGTGTTACGCCAACTGCCAGGTCCAGCGGCCAGGTATCGCAAAACTTTATAGGCCTAATCAACGAAAATGTGCGAGCAGCATACAGTGGTGCTTAAAAGTTTGTGAACCCTTTAGAATTTTCTATATTTCTGCATAAATATGACCCAAAACATCATCAGATTTTCACACAAGTCTGAAAAGTAGATAAAGAGAACCCAGTTAAACAAATGAGACAAAAATATTATACTTGGTCATTTATTTATTGAGGAAAATGATCCAATATTACATGTCTGTGAATGGCAAAAGTATGTGAACCTTTGCTTTCAGTATCTGGTGTGACCCCCTTGTGCAGCAATAACTGCAACTAAACGTTTCCGGTAACTGTTGATCAGTCCTGCACACCGGCTTGGAGGAATTTTAGCCCGTTCCTCCATACAGAACAGCTTCAACTCTGGGATGTTGGTGGGTTTCCTCACATGAACTGCTCGCTTCAGGTCCTTCCACAACATTTCCATTGGATTAAGGTCAGGACTTTGACTTGGCCATTCCAAAACATTAACTTTATTCTTCTTTAACCATTCTTTGGTAGAACGACTTGTGTGCTTAGGGTCGTTGTCTTGCTGCATGACCCACCTTCTCTTGAGATTCAGTTCATGGATAGATGTCCTGACATTTTCCTTTAGAATTCCCTGGTATAATTCAGAATTCATTGCTCCATCAATGATGGCAAGCCGTCCTGGCCCAGATGCAGCAAAACAGGCCCAAAACACGATACTACCACCACCATGTTTCACAGATGGGATAAGGTTGTTATGCTGGAATGCAGTGTTTTTTCCTTTCTCCAAACTTAACGCTTCTCATTTAAACCAAATTGTTCTATTTTGGTCTAAGCCATCCACAAAACATTTTTCCAATAGCCTTCTGGCTTGTCCACGTGATCTTTAGCAAACTGCAGACAAGCAGCAAGTTTTTTGGAGAGCAGTGGCTTTCTCCTTGCAACCCTGTCATGCACACCATTGTTGTTCAGTGTTCTCCTGATGGTGGACTCATGAACATTAACATTAGGCAATGTGAGAGAGGCCTCCAGTTGCTTAGATGTTACCCTGGGGTCCTTTATGACCTCGCCAACTATTACACGCCTTGCTCTTGGAGTAACCTTTGTTGGTTGACCACTCCTGGGGAGGGTAACAATGGTCTTGAATTTCCTCCATTTGTACACAATCTGTCTGACTGTGGATTGGTGGAATCCAAACTCTTTAGAGATGGTTTTGTAACCTTTTCCAGCCTGATGAACATCAACAACGCTTTTTCTGAGGTCCTCAGAAATCTCCTTTGTCCGTGCCATGATACACTTGCACAAACGTGTTGTGAAGATCAGACTTTGATAGATCCCTGTTCTTTAAATAAAACAGGGTGCCCACTCACACCTGATTTGTCATCCCATTGATTGAAAACACCGGACTCTAATTTCACCTTCAAATTAACTGCTAATCCTAGAGGTTCACATACTTTTGCCACTCACAGATATGTAATATTGGATCATTTTCCTCAATAAATAAATGACCAAGTATCATATTTTTGTCTAATTTGTTTAACTGGGTTCTCTTTATCTACTTTTAGGACTTGTGTGAAAATCTGATGATGTTTTGGGTCATATTTATGCAGAAATATAGAAAATTCTAAAGGGTTCACAAACTTTCAAGCACCACTGTAAATAATTTGCATGCTAAATAATTTCATTCCTAATTTTGACACATTTTCCTACATCTAATCAAATCTTAAGAAATAAACTAAGTCTAATCTGGATTTATTTGTCAAACACGGATTCAACATAATTTTCGGTGTGTTTTACAGGGTGAAGGATTTAATAAACAGTGGATTAAGTCGATACGTATGTGACCCAGATGGTGACGCATTAATAAATGCTGCTAGTGAGGAGGTACACTGAACATTATCCATACCCGAAAGAGAACCCTTCGTGGTTTGGGAGTTTCATCGGTCCGACAGGCTCGTTCGGCTGCCGAGTGCTTCGGCACGTCGAGATCCAAAGGCTGAAGAATGCTTTTGTTTTACAGGCTTTGGAGTATCGATAGTTTCAGACGATGAACAGTGTCAATTGTTATAATCTTCTATAACCGAAGGCCGTTCAGCAGCCCGTGGAAATATTGCTGGATCACGTCTTTTTCCCACCGGAGAAATGTAATCTACAAAACACTTGTCCATTTCGATCCAGTTCGAAGGTTTTCATTGCGGATTAAACTTATCCATTTCTTTCTTCTCTTCTTCTCGACTGGCAGCTGATAAAAGCTCAAATTAGGTGTTCTCTTTGCAGTTCACTTTAGGCGGCATGGTTAAAACCGGTTAGACAGAACAAAGGCCAAAGTAAACAATACGGTGGAGCTGACCCCGGGTATCGCCCATAATGCATTGCGGTAAACAAGCGATGACGTAGTTATGGGTTTAGGGTCACTGAGCTACATTATACCTCTGGCAGGGATTTTCCTTTGGGAAAAAAAAAAGCTCTGCTACAAAGTGTTGTGGTGTCTCACCTTGGCCTGCTGGGGGCACTGTAGAGTACAGCAAGCAGAGACACTCCAGCTGCAGTGGCCAGAACTGAGCGCATCCAGAAACTCAGCTGGCAGAAATTGCAGTACTGGATGATTGCAATGATGATGGCACTGCACAGGAACATTGTGACCTGCCACAATTAAAAAAAAAACACAGGAAGTGTAGATATTCAAGCAGTGTATTCATGGCATACAGCAAGCCGACTAGTCCTGTTGTTTTCTCCTCATCAGTAAGCGTCACATGCACATAACTACTTTTATATTACCGTAGTGTGATTGTTTTACACATTTCCTGTGTGTCATCAGAACCTATTTTTAATTACACTTTTAATAGCCAGCTCCACAAACAACTCGACTTTGATCTTTAAAAGTAGCCATAAAATCCATGTACAATGTCCTGGTTGACTTTTGCAATGTTTGAAATAGACGTTTTATAGACCAATTATCAGCCAAAGCGACACTGAAGTCAGGTGTGTTAACTCAGGAAAAAAAGGGCGTGAATAGAGCACTGCTGAGAAACGTAGACTCCCCTGTGTCAGAAACAGTGGCGGCTGGTAGTCTTTCAAACAGGGGAGGCTGGTCGGTTACGATATTTCCAGATTTTAAAAGAAAAAACACATCAATTTTGCCCATACTCTTGCCTCTGATCTGGCTGATTGTTGGCAGGGTCACAAACTGTGAAATAACAGGTTCTTTTGGCCCATTAGCCTACTGTCCAATATACATGATGGTGGTGTGTGTGTGGGAGGGGGGGGGTTAACATTTTATATTTTAAAATTGTGGCATGTTGTTTAAAAATTGACCTCGGCTGCGTTTTTGTTTAAAAATGTTTTCCAAAGTGTAGCTGTGTTTAATTCATATCCAGAAAAATATTCCAATATAATATACTCAGCATAAACATTTTAAATAGATTCTATATTTTTGGTCCATCCATGACATATTACTAAAGTAGCCTATTTACTGTTGTTGATGTGGGTCACTTGCTGTTAGCCAATTCACTTTCTCGTACCAGGAGAGCTGAAAGGAACGAGTATTATTCCCTACCTTTTTCACCAAGTCAATTTGAGGCGTTCGTCTACCCTGCTCTTTAATTTTCATTTTTTCCTCGAAAGGAAGACTGGCAAATGGCTTCGCCAAAATTAAATCAGCAATGCTTGGCATCCGTGCGCAGCTTTCTTGCTAGCTGACTAGCCCCCTCAAGTTCAAGTTCAGTCACTCAAATAAACAAAATTTCTGGAACTAAGATAGCAAACTTGACAACACTATATTTACACTTTATTTACAATGAAAATATATACAAACTAAAAAAGCTGGTAGAAACCGTATGTAATGAATAAAATCGAAATGTAAGCCGATCTCTTACAATACACCACAGCACTTGAGAATCTGCATGGGACTGATGTTGCCAGATACTGCTGACGTTATCCAGCCCAAAATATGTTCAAAACCCGCCAAAAGGCACTTAAAACCGCCCAATTGAGCGGGAAACCGCCCAATCTGGCAACACTGTACCGCGGCCTGTCTATAGTTGAAACGAGCTGTCAATCAAAGAAAATATCCGGCCGCTTTCACCAATCACCAGTCTCCTCGCGGAAACTGCCATGTCCCTCCCTTGTGAGGCTCGGAGTCCGTGGGCGGGCATTTTCACAGTATTTGTCCAAAAACCGTCTTGCATTTTGAGACTGAAAAGCGCATAGCTCCCAAATGCCGTTGAAGTCCATTGAGGCTGGGAGTCCGTGAGACTCCGTGGGCGGGCATTTTCGCAGTATTTGTCCAATAATCGTCTTGCATTTTGAGATTGACAAGCACATAGCTCCCAATCCACTGAGGCTGGGCTGCATCGCGCTGTCACGAGGGGGAAAAACTCACGCACACATTAGGCGAACTGGGGAAAGTTATAACGGAATGATTTCGCACTGCGGTTGGGTTGAGCACATATATTTCTATGATTCTGGATCTGAAATAGCAATGTTATAAGGTCGGCTATAACATAAGCCTAGCGCAATTCATCCTACACGATGTTCGTCATTTTTAGAGGAGGCTGAGCCTCCCTCGTTGTCTTAGAGCAATCGCCCGTGGTCAGAAAGTTTACAGTTTATCTCTGACTGTTATAATGTACTGAGACGCCTTTCAAAAATGCAAAGTAAAACACCTCCTTACAGAAAACTTCACCACATCAACAGTTACACACTTCAAATCTGTCCAAGTTGATCATCTGGTCCCTGTAATTCCCTGTTGTGTTAAAGACAGTAATGTATTACAACAATCATGATTAATTTAAAAAAAAAATGCTGCTGTTATAGAAAATTAACACCAATCAAACTCAATTCAGCGCTGTGTGAAAGATTATTCATGCGTTCTCTCAATCGCTCTCACCTGTGTAACGTAAACTAAAAACACGACTCCAACAATCACTGCCGTTACATGTAAACTAAATTTCATCATGAATGAGCATTACAAGTAATTCTCAACAGGAAAAGAATCCAAAAAAATACAAACTACATTTAAAAACTATTACTCCAACCTCCATGCATGTCCTTAGCTCTCTTTTTCTCTTACCTGAATGGGCAGGTGGAGGCTGCAGGCCAGGTGTGAGAAAACCGAGATGGCAGGAAGTGACACAAGCACAGCGCCGACAACATGACGGGGCACCCAGCTGGACACCAGCTTCAGAAGTGACTGAGTGCAACTGAACACATTGTCCAGGTAGAACGTCATACTGTGGGGATGGAAGTGAGGGTTAATTCGAGGGATAAAATTCACTAATTCGCACTGGTGCATGCGTTTTAAAAGACACAGCTGCACTGACAAGAAGCAGCATGAACTAAACAAATCTCAGGGACTGTTTGATAAGTTCCCCTGGCATGTTTTTCTCTCTCTCTCTCTCTCTCTCCCCCTTCATGCTTTTCTAAGTTTTTCAGTTTCAGAAGAGGACGTGTGGCCTCTGCGGTCATCAGCGTTAGTGACGGAGGCGTGGCCTCTGTGCCAATAAAAACCACAGAAGGAGGTGTATCCTATCTTACGGGATCGTCAGTCCCAGTGGAAGCCGCACAGCCTCCCTGAAGGAGAGATGCACACCGAGGTGTACGAAGAAAGCTCGTTTTCAGACACACCTACCTTGGCCAGACTCTTATTTACAACTTAATCTCAGCACAGCAACACTAATACGCTCCTGTGCTTGGCACTGGTACGAACTGCGCCGGCACTGAAGTGTTCGCAAGTAACCAAATGAGCTTCATATATAACAATCTACAACCAGCGACGTCTAAAAGAAGCCAAAATTTCAGGCTCCGATTAATGTCTCCCGTGCAAATCTACGGGCTACCACACAGGTGAACAGAGAGATAATGGAAAAATTGCATGAAAAAAAAAAAACGAGAGCGCTCCGAGAGCATAATATCCCCCACTGGCAACTCGGCCATAACTCTGGTAAAATGTGACTGAATTGAACAAAATTGCAATATGCGTATTACCGACATATGACAAAGAATCCTGCCAAGTTTCGTGAAATTCCTCCAAAATTGTGAGAAGAGTTGATTTCAGAAGGTGAGCACACAGAAGGTGAGGACGGACGGCCAGACATCACCACGACATAACCCCCTTTCGGGCCTTTCAGCCAGCAGGGAATAAAAATTGTGAGGGAAGTTGATTTCAGAAAGCAAGCACACCTTGACGAAATTACCAAAGTACAAGTGTGTTAATAATCAAGGGCATAACTCTGGGAAAATTTGCCCAAATTAAATGAAATTTCAATATGCGCATAACTGTCATATAACAAAGCCTTTTGCCAAGTTTGGTGAAATTCCTCCACAAATTGTGAGAGGAGTTGATTTCAGAAGAACGTACAGCCTCATGAAATTCTCAAAGCACAAGTTATTTAAATCAAGGGTCAAAACTCTGATGAAATTTTCACAAACAAAATTAAAATCGCAATATGCATATTACCGTCATATAACAAGGCCTTTTGCCAAGCTTCGACAAATTCGTCTAAAAATCATGAGAGGAGTTGATGTCAGAAGGAAAACACATTCATGAAATTGTGAAAGTACAAGGTTGTTAATTGAGGGCTGCAACTTTGGTAAAATGCGACTGAATTAAACAAAATTACAATATGCAAAGTACCGACATATAACAAGGCCTTTTGTGAAGTTTCGTGAAATTCCTCCAAAAATTGTGAGAGGAGTTGATTTCAGAAGGTGAGCACCCTTCCCGGGACGGATGGACATCGCCACGACATAATCCCTCTTCAGGCCCTTCGGCCAGCGGGGGATAAAAATGGACAAGCAGATGTGTACCATTATGGCAGAAAAATAAAAACCTCAGCCTGTCAGAAATGGGGGGATATATATATACACACACACACACACACACACACAAAACCCCGATTCCAAAAAAGTTGGGACAAAGTACAAATTGTAAATAAAAACGGAATGCAATAATTTACAAATCTCAAAAAACTGATATTGTATTCACAATAGAACATAGACAACATATCAAATGTCGAAAGTGAGACATTTTGAAATTTCATGCCAAATATTGGCTCATTTGAAATTTCATGACAGCAACACATCTCAAAAAAGTTGGGACAGGGGCAATAAGAGGCTGGAAAAGTTAAAGGTACAAAAAAGGAACAGCTGGAGGACCAAATTGCAACTCATTAGGTCAATTGGCAATAGGTCATTAACATGACTGGGTATAAAAAGAGCATCTTGGAGTGGCAGCGGCTCTCAGAAGTAAAGATGGGAAGAGGATCACCAATCCCCCTAATTCTGCACCGACAAATAGTGGAGCAATATCAGAAAGGAGTTCGACAGTGTAAAATTGCAAAGAGTTTGAACATATCATCATCTACAGTGCATAATATCATCAAAAGATTCAGAGAATCTGGAAGAATCTCTGTGCGTAAGGGTCAAGGCCGGAAAACCACACTGGGTGCCCGTGATCTTCGGGCCCTTAGACGGCACTGCATCACATACAGGCATGCTTCTGTATTGGAAATCACAAAATGGGCTCAGGAATATTTCCAGAGAACATTATCTGTGAACACAATTCACCGTGCCATCCGCCGTTGCCAGCTAAAACTCTATAGCTCAAAGAAGCCGCCGTATCTAAACATGATCCAGAAGCGCAGACGTCTTCTCTGGGCCAAGGCTCATTTAAAATGGACTGTGGCAAAGTGGAAAACTGTTCTGTGGTCAGACGAATCAAAATTTGAAGTTCTTTATGGAAATCAGGGACGCCGTGTCATTCGGACTAAAGAGGAGAAGGACGACCCAAGTTGTTATCAGTGCTCAGTTCAGAAGCCTGCATCTCTGATGGTATGGGGTTGCATTAGTGCGTGTGGCATGGGCAGCTTACACATCTGGAAAGACACCATCAATGCTGAAAGGTATATCCAGGTTCTAGAGCAACATATGCTCCCATCCAGACGACGTCTCTTTCAGGGAAGACCTTGCATTTTCCAACATGACAATGCCAAACCACATACTGCATCAATTACAGCATCATGGCTGCGTAGAAGAAGGGTCCGGGTACTGAACTGGCCAGCCTGCAGTCCAGATCTTTCACCCATAGAAAACATTTGGTGCATCATAAAACGGAAGATACGACAAAAAAGACCTAAGACAGTTGAGCAACTAGAATCCTGCATTAGACAAGAATGGGTTAACATTCCTATCCCTAAACTCGAGCAACTTGTCTCCTCAGTCCCCAGACGTTTACAGACTGTTGTAAAGAGAAAAGGGGATGTCTCACAGTGGGAAACATGGCCTTGTCCCAACTTTGAGATGTTGTCATGAAATTTAAAATCACCTAATTTTTCTCTTTAAATGATACATTTTCTCAGTTTAAACATTTGATATGTCATCTATGTTCTATTCTGAATAAAATATGGAATTTTGAAACTTCCACATCATTGCATTCTGTTTTTATTTACAATTTGTACTTTGTCCCAACTTTTTTGGAATCGGGGTTGTATAAAAACACAATGTCAGCTGCAAAAACAAACTTCTTTTTTTGCAGCAGCAGCAGCACCAGCATTAGCATTGAAAAAGTTCCTGAGTGACTTTTAACCGCTTTCTTTTGCTGTCCTGTTGTTCACTTACCGAATGGACAAGATGAGAGACACAAGCTCGAGTACAGCGGCGGTCACCGCCAGGCCGAATGTGGTGGCAGGAGGCATCGCCATGTTCACGATCAGATAGAGGAAGCAGGCAAACGTGAGGGCGAAGAAGACAGCGCATGACAGCATCACATCCAGGAGAGAGCTAAACACTGGGCTAGCAAACGTCTGCACAGGGGTGTGGCTTATCACCTGAAAGAAAGAAAGAAAGAAAGAAAGAGAGAGAGAGAGAGAGAGAGAGACTGACTACATTCTGCTAGATGAGGGCTGTAAACAGCTGCTGTTAATATTTTATGTTTAGTTAATGCTGGGATCAAAAAAAAAGGTGCCCCAAACCACATCTTTTTCACTATATTAGTGCACTATTCTGCATCGTGCAGCGTGTGAGATTAGGAACGATAGTAGTTATAGCTGTGTGGAGGAGAAAAATACTTCACAATCCATCAGGACACAGCCACAATAAGAGCGATTGTGAGGGTGTTTATAGCCTATATAGTAAAGAGTGTGGTTTGGAAAAGATGGGAGTGAAACGGTTTTGTTGGTCCTTAAGTAACCTATATAGGAAACGGGTTGTGGTTTGGGACACACCCACAGTGCCAGTGTGCTGAGGGGAAAAAGGCGGGACATTGACTCCATCACAGGCCGGTTCTGATCTCTGTGCCTCATTGTGGATACGTGAAGGTGAAGCGCTTGAGCGATTATACCTTACCAACTGCAGTGCACTTCAAGAGGATGCATGTGGCCCAAACCACACCGTTTCCCACAACCATCATTCCGCTGCGGAGGTGTTCCAAACCACTCTCTCTTTACTCTATAGCAGGGGTGTCAAACCTGATCCATAAAGGGCCGTGTGGCTGCAGGTTTTCATTCCAGCCATGCAGCAGCACCCTGATTTGGCTCATTCAATCAACTGACACACCCACCCTTTAATCAAGGGTGGGTGTGGCTGCAAGTATTTGACTGTGTGAAGACAGTTCAGTTGATTGAATGAGCCAAGTCAGGTGTGCTGCTGCATGGCTGGAATGAAAACCTGCAGCCACAAGGCCCTTTATGGATCAGGTTTGACACCCCTGCTCTATAGGCTATAAACAACCTCACAAATTTCTCACCATCAGTTCATTATGGAGGTGTCCCAACTCACATCACAGGGTTATGCAGGGTTCTTACACTTTTTCACCAGTTTTTTTCCATGACTTTTCTAAAACCTTTTACTGAATTTCCATGACCATCGCTGGTTCATCACTGCTCATCGCATTTATAGCACAGCCCCCAACACTAGTTTACATAGCAGCCCCTCTCATGCACAATCACATCATACACATACCTATTTCACGTCACCATTCACAACACTGTTGCCCCCTTTCTTCACACACACATAGACAACTACAGTACTGTACCTCATGCCCCTTCACATCACATATGCAAGTACACACCCACAGTCCATGTTTCCCCAAATATCCAGTCCATCTGTCCCAAACCCATAGCCCATGCTCTCAGCAACCCACCCCCTGCCCAGGCCCAAGCCCATAACTTTGTAATTTGTGCATTACAAGCATTTTGGTACTTTGGCACTATGACCCCCCCACATATGCACACAGGCAGACTACTGAAATTTACAGGTGCTTTCAGAATAGGCCTATATTGTAATTTAACTTTTGCCTAAATGATATCTTAAATGCGGAAATGAAGAGTTACAATTTGAAGACAACATTGAATGTCTATTTATTTCTGTGTTCAATCAGTTTAATCAACAACATTTACATCCAAATCCAGCAAGGTCCTCAAGGCCCTACACTGAATATTAAGCATCGCCTAAATGGCATCATAAAAAAATGAAAATAGAGGGTGAAAATCTGAAAAAAGTGGAATGTCTATTTCCATCCCTTTCCTATAAATTTAAGCAAAATAAAATTGTGACATCCAAATTCAGAGAATACACAAGATTAAGAAATGGCTAGGCTAATATGGCTTCACCTATTACAAATTAAGTCTTTTTATCCTTTAAAACGCAAAACTCTCAAGAGTCATAAAACTGAGGATATTATCCAATCCAATATCTTATTTACCATCTGTACACGCAAAAAAAAAAAAAACATCAAACATCAAACGAGAGCTCCAGGGCTCCAGCATCGTAATTCACCCCGAGGCGCGCTGCGGCACTCCGCTTAGGTTTCGTTTCTATCCCGGGCTCCAGCCCGACTTTGCACGCCCGTAGCTCGGGCAGGGGAGGTCCCAGCATTCCCAAACTTGACAGCAAGAGACCTCTCTGCCTTCCCCCCAAAGAACCAGCGTGGGCAGGGAGCGCTAGCTCCGCGCCTCGGGACGTAATTCACCGCGGCGCTCCGCTTAGGTTTCGTTTCTATCCCGGGCTCCAGCCCGACTTTGGACGCTCGTAGCTCGGGCAGGGGAGGTCCCAGCATCCCCAAACTTGATGCACCACGCCTAGCACGCTACAACTACTAGCACGTCGCACGTTACGAGGAGGCTGTGGCCAGGGTTGCCAGATGTGACTGATGATTTCCAGCCCAAAAAATGCTCAAAAACCGCCTGGAGGCACTAAAACCTGCCTAATTTGAAAACCGCCCAATCTGGCAACACTGGGTGTGGCAGTCAACAGGCAATTTACATTTTATTACGGCACATCAATTTTATAAAGATAATCGATGAAACAGTAGATAGATTTCCATGACTTTTCCAAAACTTCTGAACAAAATACTTTTTTCCATAACTTTTCCAGGGCCTGGAAATTTAACTTTAAAATTCCAAAACTTTTCCAGGTTTTTCATGACCGTACGAACCCTGGTTATGGCATTGCCTGGATGCCAATGGCAGGACATTTGTGATGGCCTGATTTGGGACATGTCCAAACTGGACTGCTGATGATGAGATATTTGGGATGGTATTTGTGCAGCCTATATAGTGAACAGGGTGTGATTTAGGACATGTCCAATTTGGACTCACAATGGCGAGATACTTCTAATGGTATTTATGTGACCTGTATAGTGAATGTGATTCGGGACACGTCCAATTTGGACCGATGAGACATTTTGTAATGCCGTTTACGTCGACTAGATATTTAACAGCATGTTTGTTTTAGAAAACAACATTCGTGATGGTGTTTATGTAGCCTACAGTGTGAAAAAGTGTGGTGGTTTGGGACACATCCCTAGTGGCCTAATAATAGTGCTTATGAACCAGAACGCATGTTCAGCTTCAAAGTATTGTTGCATAATAATGAACAACATGGCAGACACCAAAGAAAAATCCAAAAAGTGTGTGTACCTCCTGCTGGTAGTTTTTACGATAGGCAGACTCCAGAGGTTTCTCTAGGAAGTTCAGGCTCAGTTTGTTGATTGGCGGCTTAAAGAAATAATCTTTCATCAAGCTGAGAGAGGAAGAACGAGCACAAAACAAAGAAAAGAAACAAGTTAGAGAAACTAAATATCAACACAAACACGCTTTTTGGTTGTTGTTTTTTTACTCTCCATGTCTCTTTTCTCACCTCTCCTCTTTAATGACTTCCACAAAGTGCACGTCGCTCTTCTCCCTGAACCCTTTACTGCGGAGTGGAATTAATGCTGAGTGGTCCATGGCTCCACCTCCTCCTGTCGACCCCGCCCCCAGACTCCTCTCTTTTTGCAGCATCTCGCACAGGGACGCCTGGCTCGATCGGACAGCCTCTTCACACAGCGGACCGAGAAGCCCGTTCACCGCTTTCGGGAACTGAGCAGAACAGAAGATCTAAATTACATTTCCTGAACAAATGGTTTGGTTAAATAGCTCATGTCCAATTTTGTGTAAATTGCCCTTATAATGTCATTATAATCACAAAGCTGTAATAGTCATCTCAGCTGCTCTACACTACTCAGCATACACACACCAGCATCATTACTATAGCAACCAGTCTAGATGTGTTGCACGTGTTGAAATGCCAATATGGTATGTACAACCCCATCGAACTCGGGTCACTTCAACGCAAAAAAAAATACTCAAAGTAGGATTTAAGAAAGGGGGGGGGGGGGGGGGAATCACATTTGCCGTGTTGTGTGAACAAAGCCACTAGTTAGTACACTGTAGTTAAACTGATTGCTGCCTTGTGGGTGGTGTGTGTGTGTACACACACACATACACACACACACACACATATACACATACATACACACACACACACACATGTGCGTGTATACACACACACACACACTATATATATATATATATATATATATATATATATATGTGCGTGTATACACACACACACATATATATATATATATATATATATATATATATATATATATGTGTGTGTGTGTGTGTGTGTGTGTATATATATATATATATATATACACACACACACACATACATGCATGCATGTATGTATATACAGTTAGGTCCATATATATTTGGACACTGACATAAATTTTGTTTTTTTACCTGTTTACTGAAACCTATTCAAGTTATAGTTATATAATGGACATGGACATAAACTCCAGACTTGCAGCTTTCATTTGAGGGTATCCACATTAAAATTGGATGAAGGGTTTAGGAGTTTCAGCTCCTTAACATGTGCCACCCTGTTTTTAAAGGGACTAAAATTAATTGGACAATTGACTCAAAGGCTATTTCATGGGCAGGTCCGGGCAATTCCTTCGTTATGTCATTCTCAGTTAAGCAGATAAAAGGCCTGGAGTTGATTTGAGGTGTGGTGCTTGCATTTGGAAGATTTTGCTGTGAAGCAAGCATGCGGTCAAAGGAGCTCTCCATGCAGGTGAAACAAGCCATCCTTAAGCTGCGAAAACAGAAAAAATACAGCCGAGAAATTGCTACAATATTAGGAGTGGCAAAATCTACAGTTTGGTACATCCTGAGAAAGAAAGAAAGCACTGGTGAACTCATCAATGCAAAAAGACCTGGACGCCCACAGAAGACAACAGTAGTGGATGATCGCAGAATAATTTCCATGGTGAAGAGAAACCCCTTCACAACAGCCAACCAAGTGAACAACACTCTCCAGGAGGTAGGCGTATCAATATCCAAATCTACCATAAAGAGAAGACTGCATGAAAGTAAATACAGAGGGTTCACTGCACGGT
>NC_083595.1:9409459-9429459 GCF_027579695.1 Neoarius graeffei
TCAGCCATTGCAGAGTGTGCAAGTTCAGAAGTGCGTGTGTGAGGGGAGGGTCTTGGCGTTTCACTCAAGTCTTGTCCCAGACTGTTCTGAGAACAGCCACATTGTGAGCCCATCTTCTTCCCCGAGATTAGATATGTCTTTAAGCCTGTGCTCGCGCACACACACACACACACACACACACACACACACACGAGACAGGTCTTAAAATATTGTAATATTTTCTTTTAATTTTTTTTTTACTTTGTTGTTTAATTCATGTGCCAACAGTGGTCATGTGGACCACACGTGTGAACGCTGACCGATCCTGGGACGGGACACTCAATAATATGACAGTGTCAACTTCTCATTTACTTTCAGTTGCTCTGGGATATGAAGCTACTCAAAGCTACTCATGCTCATCTTCATGCTACAATCATCGTCATCACAATCACATCCAAACGAGCCTGGAGAACATGTTCCAGAGAGAGAGAGAGAGAGAGACACTCATACACCTCCCCACACTGAGAGTAAAGCACCACAACACTACGCCCTTTATGCAAATCTGTGCCATCAAATACACACAAATCTTCACACAACATCCTAAAGGTAAATATTGATTTATACACCACGACAAGGCACCCCCCCCCCAAGACGAACACAATCATGTCCTCCACACCCACTGGACTTGTGTGGAGGATGTGTGCATATGCATGTCATTTCCTCAATCTGGATTTGTCAGTGTGAGTGATTGGCACGTGTGTGTGAGAATCTGCTCATTACATCATGCTCATCCATATATAGTCACCATGACTCAACTCACACCCAGAAAGCTTCTTTCCCCTGGAGCCCCCAAAAATTCCCAGGCCTCCATCCTGTCAATAGATTCGATTACCGCTTTTAAAAAAGCCAAATGAGTGACCAGCTCTTATAGCAAGTGAGAAATTTTTAAAAATAAATACATAATGAACAAACCTGTTTCCTGCGGTGACATTCCTCATGTTGCTCTAACTATGTTCAATATTCACTGAGGATACAACATTGCGATGATGTCATTTACAATTAGAAAGTTGGGTGGTGACCAAGATATGAATGCAATGTGGAATGTACCGGTATATACACTACCGTTCAAAAGTTTGGGGTCACTTTGAAATGTCCTTATTTTTGAAAGAAAAGCACTGTTCTTTTCAATGAAGATCACTTGAAACTAATCAGAAATCCACTCTATACATTGCTAATGCGGTAAATGACTATTCTAGCTGCAAATGTCTGGTTTTTGGTGCAATATCTCCATAGGTGTATAGAGGCCCATTTCCAGCAACTCTCACTCCAGTGTTCTAATGGTACAATGTGTTTGCTCATTGCCTCAGAAGGCTAATGGATGATTAGAAAACCCTTGTACAATCATGTTAGCACAGCTGAAAACAGTTGAGCTCTTTAGAGAAGCTATAAAACTGACCTTCCTTTGAGCAGATTGAGGCCCTGTCCACACGGCAACGGATTCAGGTGAATCTGATAAAACTGTTTATCGTTTCGGCCTGGCGTCCACACGGCACCGGCGTTTTGGGTGCCCCAAAACAATATTTTTTGAGAACGGGTTCCAGAGTGGAAAAATCTGGCAACGGCGCCGTTGCGAAGTCGTCTGGATGAGTAGAACGGATTTGTTTACGATGACGTCACAACCACATGACTAGAAGACCCTTCAACAGACTGTTTTGTATGAACCACTGCACTGCATTCACTTCTGTATACAGCTTTTCTTTTAAATAAACAAGTAACTGAACCATTTCTTGAATTTCTTTTTTTTTATTGGATAAGACTGCTTTTCAAAATGTTCACACACAATATAAAAAGTTATATAAATTATATAAAAATGCTTTTCAAAATGTTCACACACAATAAGAAAATTAAGTTATATCAAACTATGCACACTAATGAAACTAATTTGTACACACAGAAGGCACGATTTCCTCGCGTAGTCGCAGCCATCATCTTCTTGTTGTTGTGTGTTTGTTCCCGAGTGCTTCACGCCGGGTAGAAGAAGGGGTTTATGCGCATGCGTCCTACTTCTATTGTTCTGGTGTCTCCGATGGGACCGTCTTACAGCGCACGTAGAGGTGTGGCATGTGTATTGCACCGTTTTCAGCAAGCGTTACGTTGCCATATGTACCTGATATTTTACTGATCCGTTGCCCATGTGGACGTGATTTTTTTTTTTACCCGCTAAAAAAAAAATCTCGTTGTAGCCTGAGTTTCTGGAGCATCACATTTGTGGGGTCGATTAAATGCTCAAAATGGCCAGAAAAATGTCTTGACTATATTTTCTATTCATTTTACAACTTATGGTGGTAAATAAAAGTGTGACTTTTCATGGAAAACACAAAACTGTCTGGGTGACCCCAAACTTTTGAACAGTAGTGTAGAGTACCAGTCAAAAATGTTTGTACACGCCTACTCATCCATAGGTGTTTCTGTATTCGGACTATTTTCTACATTGTAGAACAATGCTGAAGACATCAAAACTAAGGCTACGTTTACATTAGACCGTATCGGTCTCGTTTTCTTCGCGGATGCACTGTCCGTTTACATTAAACCACCTGGAAACACCGGGAAACGGGAATCCGCCAGCGTCCACGTATTCAATCCAGATCGTGTCTGGTCCGGTGCTGTGTAAACATTGAGGATACGCGAATACGCTGTGCTGAGCTCTAGCTGGCGTCCTCATTGGACAACGTCACTGTGACATCCACCTTCCTGATTCGCTGGCGTTGGTCATGTGACGCGACTGCTGAAAAACGGCGCGGACTTCCGCCTTGTATCACCTTTCATTAAAGAGTATAAAAGTATGAAAATACTGCAAATACTGATGCAAATACTGCCCATTGTGTAGTTATGATTGTCTTTAGGCTTGCCATCCTTCCACTTGCAAGTGTTAAGTGATATGCGCTGGGATCACACACACAGCGGCTCAGTCCCGAAAACACTGCTAGTGTGCTTCACTCGCGCGCTCTGTGAGCTGCGCAGGGCCGGAGTGCGCACCCTCCAGAGGGCACTCGCTGTTCAGGGCGGAGTGATTTGGAGTGCAGGATGCCTGCGGAGCCGAGCGTATCCGCGTATTGGTATTGTTGTGTGCACGCGAATCGTGTATTGGTGTTGCTGTGTGCACACTAATCGTTTTAAAAACGTTAATCTGATGATCCGCTGATACGGTCTAATGTAAACATGGGCTATGAAATAACATCTGGAACATATATGGAATTATGTGGCAAATAAAAAGTGTTTAAAAGAAAAAAAATGTAGTAGTATGCAGGCATGCCACTGGGGATATCTAAAAAAAAGTGAATGTCAAGCCAGGGGGTGTGGGGGCAACGCCCTGCTGGGGGGTCCGGGGGCCTTTGGCCCCCAGAAGCCAGGACCTTTTCACAGAATTCATAGCACATATTTTAAAATTTGAGAAACTTTTAGAATAAAATGCATGGAAACTTTCAAATTACAAGAACATCATTTTTCACACTTTCAAGAAATCTCATGATCACTGAGGGGCATTTCATCTGACTGGCTCCACTCCTCTGACTAGTGGAGGGCTACTAAAAATTATTAAAAATGGTAATGATGTTTGATAAGTTTATTTTCAGGAAATATTACTGAAACAGGATAGCTTTTTTGAAAATTAGTTAATACAAAAACAATATACATTATTGCATAGCTCAACTTTATTATTTTGCTGAAAAATTATACATCATAAGTTGGCAGCATGCTTTTTCTTTGGTGGAACAGTCTTTCAAAGTTTTCCCCGGTCCATGAATCAGCTTGTAAGCTGCACTACTTCTTGCCATGTGAAGTGCATCCAAGGCTTTTTTTTTTTTAATATCATATCTTTAGCTACTTCTTTACACAAGGCTACAAGATCTTCTACATCACTCATGGCCAGAGGTTTCTCTGCAGCAAAAGCTAAGATTAAATCCTGAAAAAATAAGTTTTAAAAGAAGTTAAAATCACAGTACATATCTGCTAATATCAACATGTACAGTATTTAAATTCGAGAAGCATTAAACCACAGCATTAAAGGTCTCCTTGCATCGTTTTTTCATTAATTGTGCGGTGGTCTCTAGTATGAATGAATGCCCTGTGAGCCGGTTTTGGTGAAAAAATGCTGTGGTTCTCCTGTTTCAGGCTGTTCTAGTTTGCTGGAGGAGCGGGTGGCGGGAGAACGACAGGATTTCAGCTCTTACTCATTAATATTCATGACATGTAAACGTATTACCTCTGATTGGCTAACAGCACTGTGACGCTACCTCCAGTGAGTCAGAACAAGCGGATGTGGGTGTCTTACTACGGCGAGAGAGAAGGAACAAACCGCGAAGGGAAAAATACAGCGCGCTGACGTCATTGAGGTGCGACGTGAGGAAATAAGAAAAATTCAACAAATGTTTGGGTTTTTACTGAACAAACAAACAAATAAAATGAACAAGTGACTTAAAAAAAATGTGGGTGTCTTTGTAAAAACTGTTTTGATTGGCTATTATGGTCGCGACGTCGATGTTTTGACCAATAACAATGTAGAGAACACGAATTTTACATCACATTCAACGAGATTTAAACGAGACTAAAGATGGCGACTTACAAATAACGTGTAAACATCGTTGGAGTTAATAAAGTTTGAACAGCATGAAGGAACATACCCCAACCCCCCGAAATTAATAAAAAAAAATAATAAAAAATTCTCAACGGATTTGGCATAATACAGGGCTTTTCAAAGTGTGGGGCGTGCCTCCCCTGGGGGGCGCCAGAGTTCTTCGGGGGGGGGCGCAACGTGAGGAAACGTAAGCCAGAATAAGTTACTATTGTGAACATTTAGCGAACTTCAGCTAGCCTTTGCCAGAGACAAAATGGATCGATTTTTAGTACCTAAAGCTACAGTGAGTGAGGAGACAGAGTCTGGGCCAAGCGAAAAAACAGAGCCTCCAGGATTTCGCGATGTTGCGATTCAACCAATCCCCGCGAATTCAGGGCGGTCTTGCAATTATATCCAATCACCGCAACCTTCCCGCAAATTTGACCAATCGTTGGCGTCGTCTTGAGGTGACGTCGACAAACTACCTTCCGCCTTACTTCCGTGTATACGTTCAAGAGAAGCAGCATGCGCACAGTGTTGCCACATTGGGCGGTTTTAAGTGCATTTTGGCGGATTTTGAACATATTTTGGACTGGAAAACGTCAGCAGTATCTGGCAACACTGCATGTGCGAGTCAGTGTTTATGTAGGTTTAAATTCTGTTACTGAAAGTGTGTTGTGTTTACAGTGAAGGACTGTGCGCACTTTACATTATTTTTTTTTACTTAATACAAGAAGTTAATGGATGCCAACATTTTTGCCAAAATGGTATTTTATTTTCCATTGTTTAGGCAGCTTCAGCATCATACTGTGAGATTCTGTCCAAATTGTTTTTTTTTCTTCTATGAAGCCTGAGCCATTTATTTTATTAGTTTATAATTATTGTTTAATTTAGTCTTCAGGAGAGACTGCCTGCACACAGTACTAGTATTAATAGTTTTTTTTCTTACATGAAAGCTGAGGCATTTATATTATATTTTAAGGTAACTTCATGTTGTGCTGTGAGGTTCTATGCACTTTAACTTTTGAACCAACAGGTGCATTTGGATAAGTAAAGCCTATTTTTGTAGTCCTGGTAATCTTTTATATTGGTAAAGTTGTTTATAGGACCATTTCTCAGTGTCTGTTTTTTTAATCAATAGTTTTTTGGTAATAACTTAATATTTAACATATCACTCAATTTTAATCACAAAAGGAAAAAAAAAATCGCAACAATTTCTCGCAACTTTCACTTCCTCCCGCAATGTAATCGCAACAAAAACCTAAAAAAACACCGCAACTTTCACCGCAATTTTTTGGAAAACCCCCCGCAACATCAGACATTTTAGCCCGCAACAATCACAAAAAAGGCCCACGGAATCCTGGGGGGACTGAAAAAAGAAGAAAAGTATGACCACGATTATTTAAAGTTTGGATTTTCATGGACTGGATCTGAAGATGCTCCACTGCCACAGTGTGTTGTCTGCCAAGAGGTGCTAGCTAACGACGCTATAAGATGTTTAAAATGTGTAAAACAAGATGTTTTAAAAAGAAAAGCACAGATGTTTAAAATGTGTAAAAGAAAAAAAATAAAAATGTGTACAACAACCATTTTTTTTTTAAAATACGAATGGAACATTAAGTATAGCAACAACAAAAGTTGGGGGGGGGGGGGGGGGCACTGTTGTCTATTTGCTCTCTGAGGAGGGGCTGACTCTCCCACACTTTGAAAACCCCTGGCATAATATAAAAAGGTCGTTTTTTACTCAGAAAAAGCGGAAAACTCTTATCCCTGCCTAGCTTGTGACCATGTCATGCATGCTAACGTGGAGAATATGAACATGCCATTTTGTAACAAAAACCTTCGAACAAAAAGTTCATGTTTTACTTACAGCTTGTGAGCTGGTGGTCGATCGTCTTGACGGCACAGATCCAGGTATTAAAAACAACCTCGAAGCAAAACCACTACTGAAGGCACCGAAGTTTGAAAAGTCACTGTGGTTGAAATGATCAGAACACAGTACTAACGCTGCATTATACTTCACTGGTGGTGTTCCAAAGATAAATTCCAACCATTTCTTCTTCACCTCTTCTATCTTGGGCAAGAAATGCAACGTTGATGTCTTACTGCTACAAATAACACAGGGACGAACTTCCTCTTCGTTAGCTACTGACGAGATGGGCTCTGCTCAGTGTTGCCAGATACTGCTGACGTTTCCAGCCCAAAATATGTTCAAATCCAACAAAATGCACTTAAAACCGCCCAATCTGGCAACACTGGCTCTGCTATCTCTCCTCGCGCTTAAATCCGAACTTCCTTCCCGTGGGCGGTCGCAAGCCAAGGTGGGCGAGGCCATGAATACTAATTTACGAAGTGACGCAAGATCGTATGGCTTTTTCAGATCCGCTCGTTTTTCTGACTATTTTCTTTCATAAGCTAATACAGGGAATGGGGGTAGAATTACATTTTCACACACAGCATGCATATGCAACTTGGAGTGAACTATGGTATTTCATATTTCAAGAAGAGTCAGTATTAAACGTTTTTGGTGGAAGGGCACCTTTAACAGTTTCATGCAAAAGCATACAGGCCTATAGCCTATTAGAGTCACTAACTGTTCTATTGTGTATTACGAAGACTCACATGCACGCTAAACTACATTTGATTAGTTAAACTTAGTCTGCAGTAGATCTAAATATTGAATAAAGTTTTATCTGCATAAAATTACTTTAGTGAAGTATTTTCATTTTCATGATTTTGCAATTGTAACTCAAAACTAGAGCATTTCATTCTAAATTTGAAACTTTTCTCTATAATCAGGATACACTATATTCTTTGCATTGTTTGACAGTTAAGAGGAAAGTGCCAAAAACTTCGACAAAAAGTGGTTTCCTACTTCAATGTGTGCTTTCCTGTCCACAAATGGTGTCAGACGCTGAGACTGTGTAGCTGCAGGCTTTTCCGAGGCCTGTAAGTAAACAGGGCTAATGCCACATGTCAAATCTTGTTTTTGTGCATCTTCCCGGCAACGAGTGGAAAAAAAAAAAAAAAAATTACTCGGCAGTTGATGATTTGACCGCTTTTCATACAGTTTCCGTGCGTGTCCTTTTATTTTGATATGGTCGACCAGGGCAACGCAACCACGATCAGCATATTAGTCTCTGCATCACACAAGAGACTCACCTGCATTTATCAGCAATGTCAACTTTCCGGTAATATTCACCCGCAGTGGTGTCCATTTCTTTATGGTTATAAATGATTCTTAACGGTTTTGAACACCGTTCCCAATTCCATTTCACTCTAGCCTGGGCCTGCCCATCCTAAATGTGACGCAACATGAGGACCTGTTGCGAACTTAGTCTGGCAAGGCAAGCTATCTACAGCTTTTCCAAGCTCCCGAAAAATCGGGAACCAACCAACTTTGAGCATCTCCAACGGCCCTGGGTAGAGGCGTGTTCAAGGCACTGACGTAGTAGAACTGCGACCGGAAGCCATAGATTGTTTACAGAATCTATGCCGGAAGCGCTTCATTCACGAATGCTGTATTGAAAGCATTCAACGGGAAGTTCTCATTGAAAACGGAGCAAAGAGCAGCCCTGGAGGTATTTATTGAAAAGAAGGAGGTTTTCGCCTTGCTCCCGACCGGCTTCGGTAAGAGTTTAATAATAGGATGTCTATGGTTTAATCTACCAGTTAGCCCCGTCGCGTCACATACGTCAGAGGAAAGAGTGATGTGATTGGTTTAAGCTTCGTCACAGCCTTTTCTGGCTTCGACCAGTAGCAAACTGAGGCATTTCAGGGAGGCGGGTCAACCACATGCTTTGGGAAACGGTTGGGCTTAATAGCTTTGCCAGACCAAATACTCGCAGAGCTTTGAAGTCGCGTTAGCCAGACTAATTTCACTCTGCACCCACTATCAACTTACCTTGCTCGGTTTTCTTCTTTTCGATCAATAATTTTTGCCATCGTTCAAAATATTCGCTTTCTAACTTCGAAATGCGGTTACCACGTTGTAAACAAGCAAGAACGAGCTACAATATATTCACGTCACCGATTGGCTACATTACTAACGCTTGACACATTTTCTTCTAATCACGAACCTCGTTACACACGCATAATCGGAGTCAAGGTCAGTCCGTAAGACACGGAATCGGATGCAAAATAGCAAATATTACGTTTGCATGTTTACCGCAAGTCAACACCTCTCCCGATTTTTAAGTATTTTGGCATTTCACAAAATTTTCAAAATTTATTCAAATCCACAAATTTTCGCGGATCCGCGACCAAATAGCATGCCTGAGCATGTTCAATAGTTTAGATTCTTCAAAGTATCCAGTGTTTACCTTGATGACACTTTGCACACTATTGGCACTATCTTAACCAGCTTCATGAGGCAGTCACCTGGAATGCTTTTCAATTAACAGGTGTGCCTCGTGGGCGGCACGGTGGTGTAGTGGTTAGCGCTGTCGCCTCACAGCAAGAAGGTCCTGGGTTCGAGCCCCGGGGCCGGCGAGGGCCTTTCTGTGCGGAGTTTGCATGTTCTCCCCGTGTCCGCGTGGGTTTCCTCCGGGTGCTCCGGTTTCCCCCACAGTCCAAAGACATGCAGGTTAGGTTAACTGGTGACTCTAAATTGAGCGTAGGTGTGAATGTGAGTGTGAATGGTTGTCTGTGTCTATGTGTCAGCCCTGTGATGACCTGGCGACTTGTCCAGGGTGTACCCCGCCTTTCGCCCGTAGTCAGCTGGGATAGGCTCCAGCTTGCCTGCGACCCTGTAGAAGGATAAAGCGGCTAGAGATAATGAGATGAGATGAGGTGTGCCTCGTCAAAAGTTCATTAGTGGATGAGTTTCTTTCCTTTTTAATGCGTTTGAGATCAAACGGTTACGCGTAAATAATAAAAATACCCTATTAAACAGCCCTATTCCACAACTGTAGTGATCCATTTAAGGTCAAGAACCGCCCAACTCCGTAGAGAGAAACAGCCATCATTACTTTAAGACATAAAGGTCAGTCAAACCAGAAAACTGCAAGAACTTTGAATGCATCTTCAAGTGCAGCTGAAAACAAGATCAACTGTGAGCTACTGCTCACTTACTCGTCCCCCCGCTCTCGCTTATATCAGAATGCAAGTGATTGAAGGAATAGGACACTTATTATGAATGTTGACTTTAACAAATAATGAACCCTGAAACGAGTAAGTAAAGAGCAGTGTCTCTCCCCAGGGATTTCAAACAGCATCCTGATAAACTGTCATTTTGAAATAGCATTTTGCTTCTTGAAATAGTGTCAAAATCCATCCTATATGTTTCGTAAATACATTCGGTAAACAGGAAGTCGATGTGCAACAGATCTGAAAACGGTATAGAACCCCAAGCTGAAGCTCGGTACCAAATATCAAGCAGTTATGATTTGTAGTTGCTGAGAAAAACATTACAAAATTTTTGTAAATCCACGCTGTTAAAGTTAAAAAAGTTAAAGTCCTTCCCACACCTTACAGTACCTGGTATTCCTAGGCAGTCTCCCACTCAAGTACTAACCAGGCCCAACTCTGTATGGTGGCGCGGCGCCAATTTCCGTTTCCATAGCCCTCGGCCTCTCGCCTATTACATAGCTAGGGTTACAGTGGGGGGCTAGTCCTCTGGTAACCACGAGAGTTTAACTCCCCATGCACATCTGTATTGCAGCGTGCCTTGCCAGATGGTAGTGGGTACCATTTTTATAATGGTCTTTGGAATGACCCGACCGTGAATAGAACTCACGATCTCCCGATCGAGAGGCGGACACGCTACCACTAGGCCACTAGTCGGTAAATCCACGCTGTGCGTTTCGTAAATACATTCAGTCGGTAAACAGGAAGTTGATGTGCGACAGACCTGAACACAGTATACATGGTATAGAGCCCCAAGCTGAAGTTTGGTAACCAAATGGCTATGATTTGTGGTTGCTGAGAAAAAGGGTGTTTCGGATGGACAGAGATAACCCAGTATAGCCCTTCTCCTTCAGAGCAGGGGTATAAAAAACAAACATCCAACACTATGATGAAATTGGCTCCCATGAGGACCGTCCCAGGAAAGGAAGACCAAGACTTCTGCTCTGCTGCAGAGGATAAGTTTGTTTGAGGTACCAGCCTCACAATTAACAGCACCTCACATCAGAGCAGACATGAACGCTGCAGAGTTCAAGTAGCAGATAAATCTCAACAACATCAACTGTTTGAAGGAGACTGCATACCGGTAGATCGGGCCTTCAAGGTCACATTGCTGCAAAGAAACCACTACTGAGGGAGACCAATAAGACGACGACTGCTTGGGACAAGAAGCACAAGGAATGGACATTAGACTAGTGGAAATCTGTACCTTAACCTCATCCAAATTTGAACTTTCTGGTTCCAACTGCTGTGTCTTTGTAAGATGCAGAAAAGGGGCATGGATGGTATCTGCATGCATGGTTCCCACTGTGAAGCACGAAGGAGGTAGCCTGGGAAATCCCATGCTGCTTTGCACAATCGTTCCGATCTGAAAAGACAGCATGGAAACTATGGTCTAAAGGCTCGCCTGAGTTAGGGAGCCAATCAGAGAGTGGGGAGGGGTGGAAAGACGGTGACGCGTACTACTCGACAAACGGAAGCTTGTAGTTTATTTGGGACTGTTTACGGATCACATTTAACATGGCGGCGAGCGATACGAACCAAACTTTCGATCAAGCTTTAGACACTGTTCTGAATAGTTTAGAGCGAAAGTTTGTTTTAAAAAAAAGAACAGCGTTTGGCGTTACAGTCTTTCTTCGCCGCTCTAACTACGTCACCAGGTACAACTGCCATGATTGGCCATGGGATACGTATACGCCAAATGATAGACATTCGCAACGTCCAATAAACAGCCGTTGACAATCGTAAACCACACCTCCCCTACGAGAAATTCAATAGGCGGATTCCAGACCATATTTCACTTGTGATATGGTCTGGTGTTAACCAGACTATGAAGGAGGTGGTGTGATGGTGCTTTGCTGGTGACTCTGTTGGCGATTTATTCAAAATTGAAGACATACAACCAGCATCACTACCAAAGCACTCTCCAGCAACATGCTATCCCGTGCGTTTCATGTTAGTGGGACCATCATTTGCGTTTCAACAGGACAATGACCCAGAACACATCTCCAGGCTATGCAAAAACTATTTAACCCAGAAGGAGAGTGAAGAAGTGCTGCATCAGATGACGTGGCCTCCACAATCACCCGACCGAGATGGTGTGGGATGAATCGGACCACAGAGTTAATGAAAAGTAGCCAGCAAGTGCTCAACATTTATGGGAAGTCCTTCAAGACTGTTGTAAGCATTCCACATGACTACCTCATGGAGGTGGTTGAGGAAATACCAAGAGTGTGCAAATCGGTCATCAAAGCAAAATGTGGCTACTTTGAAGAATCTAAGGCTACGTTCACACTGCAGGCTGAAGTGACTCAAATCCGATCTTTTCGCCCATATGTGACCTGTATCCGATCTTTTATTGACAATATGAACGACACAGATCCGATTTTTTCAAATCCGACCCAGGCCGTTTGGATATGTGGTCCTAATTCCGATTCCTATCCGCTCTTTTCATATGCGACTTCAGTCTGAACCGCCAGGTCGCATTCATCCGACTTACACGTCATCAACAAGCCACAAACGTCACTATTCTGCGCTGAAGTAGGCGGCGGGTCTCTCAAAAAAAGTTACAACAACATGGCGCATAATCACGGGCGCAGATAGAGGGTGGGACTCGTCCCACCCAGATTTAAATTCACCTCGTTCGGTCCCCCCCACTTATAGGGAGGAAAAAACGTCTATGCTGTCTTTCTTTGCATAAGGCAAACCTCACGGAAAAATCAAAAGACTAATTACCATTCGGTTTATTGAGGTGCACAGCAGTGTATACATAGTTGCAACAACTCACATAAAACAAAACAAAGACTGATATTCGGTTGGTTGAGCTGCGCAGACTGCACAGGTTGCGAGCTCGAGCTTGGTTGCTATGGTAACCCACAACAAGTTTGACAGGCATATCGGGGTTGGGGTTGGTTTGCTGGCAGCTTTGTCCCCCCCCCCAGTTTTTTGTCCCCTCCAGTTCAAAAAACGTATCTGTGCCCCTGCGCATGACATCAATGCGAGGGACGCTTCGGGCTGTGAAGGTTCTGAATCTTCTCAATGGAAGGACGCAGAGGTTAGGGAGCTGATTTCAATTTGGGGGGATACAGCTATTCAAGCTAGATTGGATGGATCATACCGCAACCGGGCGGTTTTACTTCCGTAAACACTGGCCATGCTCACTGCGTGTGACGTCGTCGTATCCTGCAATGCGCATGCGGAACACTTTTAGGTCGCTTTTCGTTCATACTGAGGATCACATACAAGTCGCATATATTTGTTAATGTGAACGACCTCTAAAAGACAAGACATTTTGCATTGTTTACACTTTTATTTGCTACATAATGCCATGTGTTCTTTCACAGTTTTGATGCCTTCAGCGTCGCTCTACAATGTAGAGAGAAAAAAAAAAAAAAAACTCAATTAGGTGTGTCCAAACTTGAGTGTCTGAATACACAGTTAGGCCCAGAAATATATGGACAGTGACACCATTTTCATGATTTGGGCTCTGCATGCCACCACATTGGATTTGAAATGAAACAGCCGAGATGCAATTGAAGTGCAGACTTTCAGGTTTAATTCAAGCGGCTGAACAAAAATATCCTTTAAAACGTTTAAGAATTGCAACCGTTGTCGCGGCGAACGTTCTTTTTGTCAGCCGGTATGCAAGCGCGTTAATTACTCACCTGCGCGCAATCAAGGAGAACAAAGCGACACACTGACTTCCTGGTCGGGTGCGAGGACTAAACAGCAAAAAATAGGCTGCTGCAGCGCGAAATACAAACTCGATCACTTGCCGAGCATTTTGTGAAGCTGTGTAGAAGTTTTACCATTGTCAAGATCTGAACAGACAGCCGGTAAGCTCGCGTTTATTTTTATTTTGTTGTGAATGTGAGGAAATTGTTGCGCTGACGGGGCATTGAGATGCCGGGAAAATGTTTGTGTTTGTCGCGTCTTAAAGTGCCATTCCACCATCGGATGGATTCTTTGGCATAAAATACAATATATTTTATGACAACATGACTAGACAGAGAAATCTTTTAGCTTCAAAATGATATATCAAACATAATTTTTTGACAACGACAAGTATATTAATTTTGCGACCAAAGTCACCTACCCTTTTAATTTCCGCGCGGTAGTGAAACGTGATGTCATCGGCAGGTTCCTCTTCTTGTGTACCACGTGTTGGTCTATTTTTAGACCAGGAAACCCCCAAATTGAGAGAGTCATTTCTCCTCGTATATGGGGGCCGAAAAAATTGCGAAAAATTGAGTTAATCTTTCAGTTAGCTAGATTTATTGGTATTAGCTAGATTTATTGGTATTATTTTTATCGCGTTCTATCCGCCATTGCTGATAATGTGTGTCACGTCACACGTCACGTGGTACACAAGAAGGGGAACCTGCCGATGACATCACGCACGGAAATTAAAAGGGTAGGTGACTTTGGTCACAAAATTAATATACTTGTCATCAAAAAATTATGTTTGATATATCATTTTGAAGCTAAAAGATTTCTCTATCTAGGTGATACCGTTTATATATGTTGTCAAAATATATTGTATTTTATGCCAAAGAATACATCCAATGGTGGAATGGCACTTTAAGGTTCAAATATTCACATGGCGCTTTGTGTAATTGTTGGCTGGCAAGGGTTATTGCAACTTGCTTTGTTTGGTCCGGTAAAAGGTGTGGCAACTTGCTTGGTCTCATGTTTGAAATGGCCCAGTTTAGATGCGGTTTGATGCGTGGGCTTTATTGTGCTGAATCCTTGGGTGCCAGTGAAGACATGGTTTAAAAGCATGTATCTTTTTCTACTTGCATACAGTGCATGTTTAAAACGAACTGGAAGTATTTCATTGCTAAAACGTTCATGGTGGATATGGTTTGTAAATATGTAGGTTGGCTTGTTACTTGGTAACTCATTTATTGGGTTTAGTAACTTGCTTAATTCATTATGGCCCTTGTGGTTAAAATGTATTTTTATATTTTGATGCATTTACATTGAAACAATTCATTCAAAATCTGTCTTAAGTTAAATTCTATTTATTTTCACATACATGTATTTAATGTTAAACTTTTGATAATCATTTTTTGTGTAACTGCTTTTATAAAAAGAAAAAACTGTGCAAATTGGTAAATGGATGGTGTTTGTCTTTTAAGGTTTTTCACCTGCAAAGGAAAAAATAAAAGGAAAAAGATGGAACAAAGGTCTGGTTTGAGTGAATTCCAGTTTTAATGTTCAGCAGGGGTATTACCCTTCAAGTGTGGGATAAGCACAGCAAAGGAGTAAAACACTTGACAACCATTTTTCTACATATGCCGCTTTTCCACTACAAACGCGGCTGAGTCGGGCTGAGCCGTGCCGTGCTGAGTCGGGCTGAGCGGGGCTGTTGGAGTTGCATTTCGACTACAGCCGCGCTGAACCGTGCTGGCTGGAAGTGGGTGGACACATTGGGTGGAGTTAGCGAAAGTGGGTGGACGTCAGGTGATGTCGTTAAGCAGCGCAAACAGTGACAGTGACCTTTTAAGCGGTAGTCTCACGACCCAAATAGTAAACAATAAACATGGAGGACATGGAGTCGTTAGTGTTGCTGGTCTTGGTGCTGTGGCTTGTTGTCACCGACAACGCGGACAGATACTAGCAAGAGCGTATAGATGAGGCGAGGCGCATAAGGCTTCAGAAATTCTCGTAATTCGTAATTCTTCTTCTTCCGGGTTTGCGGTGTTTACAGATCCCAGCGCGCTCGCGGGGCGTGTGTGGGCATGTGAGGACACTCCTCCTCACCAATCAGTGCACAGGGGAGTGTCTGCTCACGCCCCCAGCCTCACTCAGCTCGCTTTGGCTCGCTTCAGTCCCACTCCAAAACGGTGCGAGTTTTAGGGGCTAAGCAGGGCTGAAGCGAGCTGAGTCGTGCTGGTTTTTGGTAGTCGAAACGCGAGCCGTGTCGGGCTGAAGTGAGCTGAAGCGAGCTGAAAAAGGGTAGTGGAAAAGGGCCAAAAGTCTCCTCATTTCAGGGGCTCAAAAGTCATTGGACAAATTGACATTACCAGAAATAAAATGTTCATTTTTAATCCTTTGTTGAGAATCCTTTACACGCAATGACTGCCTGAAGTCTGGAACCCATGGACATCACCAAACGCTGGGTTTCCTCCTTTGTGATGCTTTGCCAGGCATTTACTGCAGCTGTCTTCGTCTTAAGCAAGTGAAATGCATGCTCGATCGGGTTGAGATCTGGTGATCGACTCGGCCATTGCAGAATATTCCACTTCTTTGCCTTAAAAAACTCCTGGGTTGCTTTCGCAGTATGTTTTGGGTCATTGTCCATCTGTACTGTGAAGCGCCGTCCAATCAACTTTGCTGCATTTAGCTGAATCTGAGCAGAAAAGTATATCCCTATACACGTCAGAATTCATCCGGCAGCTTCTGTCACATCAATAAACATGCCCCCTATGTTTTAGAGAAGATGTGGTGCACTTTGGATCATGAGCCGTTCCAAGCCTTCTCCATACTTTCTTTTTCCCATTATTCTGGTACGGGTTGTTCTTCGTTTCATCTGTCCAAAGAATGCTGTTCCAGAACTGGGCTGGCTTCTTTAGATGTTTTTTGGCAAAGTCTAATCTGGTCTTTCTATTTTTGAGGCTGATTAATGGTTTGCACCTTGTGGTGAACCCTCTGTATTTGCTCTCATGAAGTCTTCTCTTTATGGTAGGCTTAGATACTGATCCACCTACTTCCCGGAGAGTGGTGTTCTCTTGGGTGGATGTTGTGAAGGGATTCTTCTTCACCATGGAAAGGATCCTGCAATCATCCACCACTGTTGTCTTCCGTGGACGTCCAGGCTTTTTTGAGTTCCCGAGCTCACCAGTGCGCTCTTTTTTTTTTTTTTTTCTCAGAATTTTCCAAACTGTTCATTTGGTCACTCCTAATGTTTCTGCTATCTCTCTGATGGATTTCTTATTTTTTTTCAGCCTAAGGATGGTCTGTTTTACTTCCATCGAGAGCTCCTTTGACCGCATGTTGTGGGTTCACAGCAACAGTTTCCAAATGCAAATGCCACACCTGGAATCAACTCCAGACCTTTTACCTGCTTAATTGATGGATTAACGAGGAAATAGCCCATGCAGGCCATGAAATAGCTTCTGAGTTAACTGTCCGATTACCTTTGGTCCCTTGAAAAAGAGGCAGCAACATATTAAAGAGCTGTAATTCCTAAACCCTTCCTCTACTTTGGACGTGAATACCCTCAAATTAAAGCTGAGAGTCTGCACTTTAAGCCCATATGGATTATATAACTGTGTTTTGGTAAACGGCTAAAATAATAAAACTTGTGTCAGTGTCCAAATATATATGGACCTGACTGTACACTGCGTCCAAATATATACTCTGCATCAGAAAGTATTTCCATTTTACTCTTCTCAGAGCGAGCCCCACTTTACTGAGCATGCACCACTTCCTGTCACATGACCCCTTGACCTGTGTTAACTTTGTCTTGTGGTTGGCATGTTTCAGTTTTTCACTTCACTGGAAAGGATTAAATTCTGGAAATGCTTTGTGCACACGATGCGTCATTTACCACATGCGTGTGTGCGCGCGCAAGCGCGTTACCGTCTATCTTCCAGCTCTGCTCTTCTCCCAAATAATCACAGTGTTTCCATTCGGTCTGCCAACTCACCGAAAGGGGGGAGGTGCGTGTGTGCATGTGTGTGTGTGTGTGTGTGTGTGTGTGAGAGACACACAGACACTAATGTGAGTGTACTAATGTATATAAAAATAAGAAAGAGAGCAGACGAGAGAGAGAGAAACTAATGTGAGTATTCTGTATATGAGAGCGAGAGAGACTCAATGTGACTGGATGAGAGAGAGAGAGAGAGAAACAGAGACTAATGTGTGTTCTGTATATGAGGGTGCGAGAGAGAGACTACCGTAATATGAGTGGATGAGAGAGTGACAGAGACTAATGTGAGTGTTCTGTATATGAGAGTGAGAGACACTCAGTGTGAGTGGATGAGAGAGAGACACAGACTAATGTGAGTGTTCTGTATATGAGAGAGCGAGAGAGAGAGAGACTCAGTGTGAGTGGAAGAGAGAGAGACAGACTAATGTGAGTGGTGTTCCGTATATGAGAGAGCAAGAGAGAGACTCAATGCGAGTGGATGAGAGAAAGAGCGCGAGACTCCATGTGAGTGGATGGGGGGGAAGGATAAGTGGAAAGACAACGGCAGTCTCAGAATGTGAGAGAGGGAGAGAAAAAGAACTAGAAACTAAAAGGAAGGGGTTTAATGGAAAGACAAAATTCAACTCTCAGGAGATTGACAGTGTGTGTGTGCGCGTGCGAGAGAGAGAGGAAAAATGGTAAAGAAATGAGAGTGCCAGATAGGGCACTAATCTGATGAGATGCTCATCAAGCATTAAGCACTCGTGCATGATTTCTTTGTCCTTTTGAACCTCCTCTCTCGTTTTCATTTCATTTTCTCACTCACACTCTTCTACAGCTTCCCTTCAGCCTGTACTGCTTGTTCTTCCTGATGCCTCCATATTAGGTCACGGTGATGAACCGGAGGATCGGTCTTGGGGTTGTGCTCAAGTTTGCGTTCTCCCCTCCTTCCTTCATCCCTTCGTTCGTCCTCCCAGTCTCTCCTGCAGCTGCTTTATAAGCCAAAGAACATCAGTCCCCCCCACCCCCTCCCAATACTCCCTTTCTGTCCATCATTCCTTCTCGGTTATTTTACAGAGAAGGAGCGCATCAACATAAACCTGCTGCTATCGGAAACGAAATCAACTGTGCTCTGACCAGAGTCGAGAATTCAACAGCACTGCAATAATATCGATGAAACCTATTTCCTGTGGATGTCATTACAAATACGAGTGCTGAGTATAAAAGGATTTCCTTGTGTGTACACACACAGAGAGAATTCTGCCTTATCATGTTGCTTTATGTAATTTCTCAACATGTATGATAATCCTGTAGTAAGACTGAAGGTCACTGTGTGTGGGTGTTGGAAGAAACGTGGGCAGTATCTGTACAGCGTCCAAGGACGTCGAAGTGAGACTCTCACATGAAGGAAGGCGCCACATACCCAAGCATTTACTTACAGACAACATTAACCGTCAAACAGACACACACACACACACACACACACACACACCACTGTGTAATGGATGTGTATAGTTTGTGTAATTGTGTGTGTGGTCACAGTCAGTGGTGTGTGATACAGGCTTCAGCACGGTTTATCAATCTTACTAATGAGGAAAAAGTCATAAATATTAATAAGTGATAAAGGGTAATAAGCTATAAATGCCATATAAAAAACAAACTAATTGCAATTAGTAACGACTAGTCGATATCCCCTCTGTGTGTTAAGCTTCATATCTGAACGTGAACATTTATGCACAAGCCAAATATAGTGACTGGAAAACACAGTATTTGCATGACTGAACAGTTTTTAACGAGACCGCCAATGATGGCGTAGCTCACTCCGGCCCCGTCTGGTCCAGAAGGAACGATCTAAAGTGGGCCACCTTGTGTATAAATGTTGCAAGCTATATATCGAAGCGATATCCACCCTAGGAATGCCGACCTATTTGCCAGAAAGAATCCAAAACTGTGAGGAATTGACCGAGAAGAAGCGATTTTTGTTGAACTACTCATTAAGGCTTAATTAGTCCATAACGTCATTAATAATTGTAATTAAGAAGTTTATATGCACCCTAGGTACCCCTACCTTCATGCCAGAAAGAATCAAACTCAGTAAAGAAGCGATTTGTATGGAAACTGCTCATTAGGGATTGATTGATTGATTACTCCATATCTTTGGGATTGATTGATTGATTGATTACTCCACAGCTAACTCACTTGCAGGGATTTTTAAGTCAGACTTGGAACATAATTAAAAACTGAGAAAAACACATCATTAAAAAACAAACAAACATGATGCAATTGTTGACATGGTGATGTTTTATCAGTGTGACTGATGACTGATTTGTTGTGTGATTTTGAGCATCAGGGCGTTTTTACGTTAATAAACAGAACGCACACAGACGACGTGACCGTTATTTAATGGTGAGATTCCCTCATTTTAGTTTCCTCTTCCCTGAAGGACAATCTTCAGTTTTCTGTCATTCACGCTTTGACGTGTTAAAGTTCACCTCAATTTATTTTTCTTTTTTACGTGTTTATTAACTCTGATTAAATCGAATCGAGCAGCCGGTGCGTTACAGGATAAATCAGTCGGTGTTTCATAACTTTTTCTTTATATTTGCGATATGAGATATGAAGAAGCGACAACAAAGTTAACAGTTTTAT